>NW_009735236.1:6340-7688 GCF_000703405.1 Apaloderma vittatum | reverse complement strand
GGGCAAGAAGCCGCAGATGGTCCAGGCTGGTGAAAAGCACGTCTGCACCTCTCCTATGGCCGCAGAGGCTCACGCTGCTTTCTCCCTGCCGTGGCCATCGGCTGCTGTAGTGGAATAAGCTGGACTTGGCAAGAGCACAGCTGTTCCTCGAAGGCGAGCGGAGGGGAGTGTTGCTGTTACTCATCAGTCAAAGACTTTCAGCTGGACTAATCCTCCCCTGGCTCTGCGGTCTGTCGGGAGGCTGTGAATGCCGTGGGGACTATTTCTCTGACCCCTGGGCTGTGTTATGAAGGGCTGGCACATCTCTGCTGCTCCCAGCAGCAAAGGAAGTAGAAAACCCCTGGCATGAGGCATGGGCAGGAGGAAGAAGGGAGAGCCGAGGAAGAAGGGCATGAGGCATGGGCAGGAGGAAGAAGGGAGAGCCGAGGAAGAAGGATGCTCCTGGGTGCTGCAGGAGCTGCACTGCCGTGGCCACGTTGGCACCCAGGTGTTGTCCATCTCCCCATCTCTGCTCTGCCTTGCCCTCTCCATGTCCTCAGTAAAGGGGATGGGTGGTAGGGCAAAGACCACTGCTCCTGCTCCAGGTAGGTTTGGACAGGGGAGGGAGCGTTGGTTTGAGACATGGCTGCAGTAGATCTGGGGCTGGGAGCTGCTGCTGCCCGGTTCCTTCCCTTCCCGCCCGGCTCAGCGGACGGCAGCCCCGGCACTCGGCCGTCGTGTGCAGCTTCTCCCATCCTCTCTTTCTGCATCTTTTTTCCAAGTAGGAGAGGTCTAAGTGCAGAGAAGGAAGAGGGATGGAGCGGAGCAGATGGGAGGCAGAAAACCAGCCCTGCCATGCGAAGCTCGTCCCGACGAGCTCATTGCCCTGCACTGCTTTTAGTCACATTACTGTGGTGCGAAGGCCACCAATACCTTGCACGCAGCTAAAATAGAGCTGGAGAGGGACTGTCGGCTCCATCATGCCATGGGAACAGATAAGAATAGGCCAATGCTGGAAAACACATCACCGGGTTGCTTAGTCAAATGCTATATTTAGCAAGGGATTGAAATAACTGTGGCGGTTTTCAGCTGGGCTGATCAGTGAACCCCGGTTGCACTAAGATGTGCCCAGTTGATAGTAATGAAGTCAGTTAGTGGGGAGCAATTGGTGGCCAAGGAAGCTTGGCTGAGGGTCCTGGCAGCCCATGGCCGTACACCAGGGGGGTGCTGGCTCTTTGCACGATCAGGGAAGTAGCACGCCCTGCACTTTCTGCCTGGTCTTGTGATGGTGTGTGAACCGCCAGGCGTGCCTGTCCCCAGGTCTGTCCCTGCCTCTGGTCCCTCTCAGTCCTGGACCCCTCCTGGCACT
>NW_009735236.1:4754-6316 GCF_000703405.1 Apaloderma vittatum | reverse complement strand
GCCGCAGGCTCGGCTCTGGCGAGCATCTCCTGCGTTTGTTCCATCTCGCCTCCCGATCTCTGGTGCTTCCGCTGCGGCGGCGCATTTCCTCGCCCTCGTTTCAAATCCCATCACGGCCTCAGCCTCCTAGGAGAGATAAGGGCTGGGGCGGAGGTAAAACCAGGCCTGTGGTTATTTGCTGATGGCACACGAGGTTAAAAAAGCCCTCTGTGAATGTACCGCAGTTGGGACCGCAACGTCCATCCTCCCATCCGTAGGCAATCATCCCGGAGAAGTGTTGGTTAGTGCAGGTCGGCACGCTCCCCCTCACCTCCTAAAACCGCAGCGGCTCATTCAGAGGGGTTTGGGGCTGTGGGAGTAGGCTCAAACCAAGGGGAGCAAAGCATGAGCCGGTGGTCAGGCAGCAGCGTCCACAATGAATGAGCACTGGGAGGGAACTGTTGACAGAGAGAGCATCTTTGCCAAGGGGAGGGCAGGGCACAGAAGTGCTTAGAGGGTGGGGAACCTGCCAGCCAGACCCCAGGCACTGCCCGAGAGGGTCTGAAACAGCCTTGGCAGCCAGCAATTGAGCATGACTCAGTCCCTTTCCTTTCAAACTGTGCTAAAAACCATCCACAGCACGGACAGAGCCGTGGTATTCTTAGCACAGGGATGCTGAGTGCTTGGGAGAGGGGTTCATACAGTGCAATGCCCCCGTTTCTGCTGCTGGAGGATGCGTAGAAGGTGTCTGGACATCAGGACCCCTCCTAAGCAGGAGGCTTCCTGCAAGCAGGGCTGAGAGGAGTGCTTGAGAAGTGATTTTATGAGGTTCTTGTTGTTAATTTGGATCTTGATTCAGATACCAGAAGTGTTTTCCATATTTTCCAGGCATCCATCTGTCACAGTGATGAGCCTTGTGCAGTACTTGTCAGCAAATAAATGAAATATTCTTGTGAGATTCACCGCATTTAATGCTGGGAGATGAGATCTGGTTTGTGAGATACTTATACCTCATGCTGCTTATCTTATTTTGTACAGATTTTTATCCTGGTATTTTAATAGATATCGTTTTGATTGTGTAAAATAATACCCTAGAACAGAAATAATGAGGCAGAGTGCTAGGGGTGATATTGCGGGGAGCAGTTTGCGCGGGGGTGAACACCATGACCGTGCATCTCCCAGAAGCTGGAGAGGTTGCAACGAGGGTCCTGGGGTTGATGGGGATGGTGGGACTGAAATCTAGATGCTAACTGGGGAAGCATGGGAAGCCTCTGGCACTGCCAGCTCTCACCAAGGCTCTCAGCCCTCGGAGCTGCTGAATGGGGGATTCACATGCAACCGTGATGCGGAGGCTTGCTGGTTCTGTCGTTAAAAAAAAAAAAAACAGCGACGCTGGGGGATTCAGCATTTAATTAATTTGCCAAGCAGTAACGTTGACCAAAATTACACAGGAAGACTTCTATTCTAGTTAATTACAGTTTTGTTGTCTCCCATTAGTAAATTAAAACAATTGCAGGGTAAAACCCGGCGGAGGTTGGCGAGCGCAGCAGTGGCCACCTGCCAGGGCTCGGGGGGGAGCCAGG
>NW_009735236.1:0-4644 GCF_000703405.1 Apaloderma vittatum | reverse complement strand
GCAGCCGTCGGAACCGCGATCGCCAACTGTTCAGCAGAGTCTGCGGGAATCGCGGCCGCATTGCGCAGTTCATCGTGCCGCTCGCGTTCTGCACGGTTAGAAGTGGTTACTGCTCGGGTGCGATGCCCTGAACGAAGCCACTTACTCGCAGTTGCTGGCCCAGGCTGCCCTGCACCCCGGGGCTCCAGCCTGGCCCTAAAAACCACAGGAGCTCCCTTTCTTTGGAAACCTACTTTTTTCATAACTCCTCTGCAAATCTTGATGGCTGAGGGGTGAGAAGGCTGGGAGCCAGAGAGGTTGGGACAGCGAGTAAGCTGATAACCCGGCTGGGCTGGGCAGCCCCCTGGCGCCCTCACCCCCCTGCCTGCCCGGCTGGCTGATTTCCAGCACTCCTGCCCTGCCAGCACCTCTTCATTTAAGTTGGTATCTCAGGGATGCTTTGGTTTCATCCCTCTCTTGAATTATTGATGCTTCCCTCCACCCGGAGCCCACTTTGCATCCCGGTGGCATTGCCACTACACTGCCCATCTTCCCTGCATGCCATGGTCTTCACCGGGGTGGCTCCGTGCAGTTAAGCCCCCGTGCTTGCCGCGGCAGCGCACCCTCAGGCAAGCCTCGGCTTCCAGCAAGCTCCCATCCCCATCCTGATCGGGGCCAGTGTTCCCAGATCTTTAAGCACAGAGACTCAGACGGCCTTTGCCGTAAGCTCCTTACCGCCCCGGCGAGAGGCACCCTGACTTCCTGGGCATCCAACGGTTTGGACATGTAAAGCACTAAATACAGCCTAATTATTATTATCTTCATGGGATCTGGTTAATCTCGATGGGGATTTACAAGCTGTTAGCAAACCAGCCGGTCGGCAAATGTTTGCATTTTTCTCAGAGGCAGCTTAATCTTGTCGGCTGTGTATGGCCAGGAAATGCCTGCACCCAAGTTATATGCAGAGGGAAGCTGCTCTGCAGCCGGTCTCTCTAGGATCAGGGAGCAGAGGTGCCGTGGGATAACCAGACTCCGAGCTGGTAACACAGCAGGACCACAGGAGAGGGACGGGTCACTTTCCACCAGCAGAGCGTGAGGAGCTGGCTCATGGGGGCTTTGAGATGCCTCAGACACAGCATCCTGGGTTTTTAGCACCCAGCAGCATTGCAGGTGTCAGTGCCAGGTGTTGGTGGGGTTGCAGAGGTCTCTTAAAGATGGGGATCGAGAGCTCGGAGGGGTTTGCCAGAGTCCTGCTGCTGCGGGCAGGATTTCTTGCCCTTCCCTGCGCACACGCAGGAGCTGGGCACCCCGTGGGTCCTGCTGCTGGAGGTGTTGGCTGCGGCACGTGCCGGGATGCGATGGCAGCTGCTGCGGCACAGCCTGCACTCGCGTCGTACTCACAGCTCCGCGTGGCACTGGCTGCTCATGGGGCCAATGGCTCTCCCACAGCTCAGGAAAATTCAGTTTTCTCTTCCCTGTTTTTCTGCCATCTGAGGCTCATAACTGCATAGTGGTTTTCCACGAGGGTTCAGACTAAAGCACAGGGTGCTGGACTGTCAGCAGGGTCTCTCCAGCACAGGAGACCCCAGAGGTGCTGAAAGAAAAGCCAGAAAGAGAAAATGTAAATTCAGTGTATGCCGGTCTCTCATCTTGGACATCTGCTGGGGCTTGGCCAGCGCCTCTCATGGCTGGAGAAGGCTACAGGCGAGCTCCACCTGTAACTTTCCCTGGATTCTGCCTTCCTTTCTGCTGTGACAGGCAAGGAGCATTTCAGAGTGGAGCTCCGAAATCTTTTCGGCAGGGCTATTTTTACCAGAGATCGCTCCCTTACCCGCTTCCCAGTGTGGTCCCACGAAGAGTCGAGCTGTCACATCTGCGCCAGCAGGATGGTGGGGTGAGCTGCTCAAACTGGAGCAGCTGCCAGGAGGGGCGGCTGCGGAACCACCGCAAGGAGGTGCTGGTGGGGGAGTGTGGGGTCTCTAGTCCAGCCTCCCATGCAGAGCAGGGCGGCCACCAACACAAAGGGCTTTGTCTAGCAAAGCGTTGAACCCCCTCCGAAGATGGAGACCCCACAGTGACCGTCCCAGGCTGTGCCACTGCCTCGGCAAAGGGGTTTTTCCTAACATCCACCCCGAACCTCTGCACTTGCAAAGCAAGAGGTAGGTCTGTACCCAGGCAAACCTAGGCAGAAGGAGTGTGTTGATCTTGGAGGTTACACCTTTTGGGGGGTGTCCTGCCATGGTGGTTGTCCCAGCAGGACACTCGCCAGAGCGTGTTTGACTCCTGCCTCTCCATGGACATAAGAGCCATCTCCTTGGATGGGACCTGACTGGCACTTGGTGGCCAACATTAGCCTTCCATGGTCACCCTTGGCGTGAATTTTACCCTGGAAGGGCAAAAGCGGCAGTGCCCACCCCTTTGTCCAGAACTTCCCAACCACCACGGTGGGACATCACGAGCACGGGCAGTGCCCCAGCCAGGGAATGTGTAGAGGTGTGGATGGGACAGGCTGGGTAGTTCAAGGTGAGCTGATCTTGCAGAACCAAGGTGGGAGTTGGCACGATGGTGTAGCAGAGAGGGACGGGCTGAGCTCTGCCCCGAGGTGCAGCCAGCCCGTCCCCTCTGCATTGCGCCTCCCCTTCGCTGCTGGCGTCAGGGAGGGAGCTCTGGTGAAGAAAAATGGGAGTCCTGGAAGAAAAATGGGAGACCGCCTATTTCCATGAGGCAGGGATTCAATTTGTGTCATGCAATCACATTTCCTTCTACAGTCTGAAATAATTACAGAGCGGAGCGGGGTGAGGAGATCTGATTCAGAGGCATGAGGACAAGAGCAAGTTCTGAAATAAAAGAAGACAAATGCAATCATTAAGATACAATAGGCTGCACTTGCCCCTTAATTAGACTTTCTCTTTGATTAAGCAGTAATTAAATATTACCGTGCTGAAAGGGATTTTTTTTATGGCCCTCTGAAGCCATAATGTATTCTTAAGATGTTTATGTGAAGAGCAAGGGCTGCTGCAGGGTGGTGGGAGGGAGGACGTTGCACGCCTGCCCCTTGCCTGCGGAAGCAGCCCTGCTCTGCTCCCCAGGGAGGGTGGGCTGGGTGGCTGCTCCTGGTCCGGGTTGCTGTGTGAGCCAAGAAGTGTCCGTGGGGAAGGCCACTGCTCCCAGCCACCACCAGCTGCAAAGCATCTCCAGCATCTCATCGAAACGTGGAGGCTCCTGGGTGTGGGATGCAGGGGCCAAGCCGGTTACGCTGCTGCTGTCCCACAGGTATGGGCCTTAGAGTCATAGGATGTAGTTATTTGGCTTGGAAAAGACCCTTAAGATCATTGAGTCCAACCATTAACCACCGCCAAGTCCACCACTAAGCTGTGTCCCTAAGCACCACATCTACATGTCTTATAAGTACCTCCAGGGATGGTGACTCCACTGCTTCCCTGGGCAGCCTGTTCCAATGCTTGATGACCCTTTTGGTGAAGAAATTTTTCCTAATATCCCATCTAAACCTCCCCTGGTGCAACTTGAGGCTGCTTCCTCAAAGCCGTTTTGCTGAACCTCATCTTCTCTGTGAAGATCATGGTCTCTGTGGCCCCAGGAGACGCAGCTGGCTTGCAGTCCTGGTCCCGGGCAGGTCCAGCTGAAGATCAGGATCACGTCTCTAACAGCATGACAGCTCCTCTGGGATCAGCCACCCCCTGAGGTTGGCTGCCCCAAGCTTTGGGAGCAACGGATCAGCAGAAGAAGAGTCTAGGGTAAAGGACTTGGAGCGTATCAGGCCGTTAGCAGCAAAAATGAAGAGATTGGAGATAATGAAACATCAAAAGGGAAAGAAATATCAGGCCCCTATTCCTGGACATTCCTGGGTGGGTAAAAATAGCCCTTGGACAACCCAGGGGGGAAAGTGCTTCTGATCTCCTAATGCAGAGCCCCTGCTGTAGCCCTGCAGGCTCTCTGCCACTCACAGCCCCGCTTGCAAGCTGCTTTTTCCAGGCCATAAAACGACTGCTCTTGCTGAGAATTTCACTAGACAAGATTGTCTTGTTCTTTTCCTGCACAGCGTGTACTTTGGGTAATATCTTTGGGAAATTTCTACATACTTGTGTCCCTGGCATTTTCTGGTAACCTAGAAAAAAAAAGACCCTTAAGTATTATGATTATGCTATTAAACCTTTATTGTGTCGAGGAAAACAAATCAGAGTGAGAGAGAAACTGCCTGGAGCCCAAGGAGTGTTAAGCTATGGTAGTAATCTGCCTTTGCTGTTTAATTTCACTTAAAACCAAAATACCAGTAAGACTGGAGATGAGAGGAGCTGGTGATGCTGAGGTGGTGTGAGGAAGAGAGTGAAATCCCTGTGTCATAGCCACAGTCTCTCTGCCTGAACGCCACTGAGGTCTGGACAACGGTAGTGGTAGGTTTAAGCTGGATGGTCAGTCTCTCCTTCTAGATGGTTTGTAGGGTACGGCTCCCTCCGCAGCCCGCGCCGGCGTTTTGGCGCTTGCCTGCCCCGAACCTGGTTATTTGGGTCGGGTGGGCTGAGTCCGTGTGTCCCGTCAGCTGAACTTCTCAGTGAGGTCGCAGAGTTTGAACAGAACTTTTTCTTTCCATGTTTTGCAGAAGAATGAGTGGCTGTGCTTGAACTGCCAAACTCAGCGGCTGCTTGA
>NW_009735235.1:19682-45410 GCF_000703405.1 Apaloderma vittatum | reverse complement strand
CGCTTTGCCGCGGCGGCGGGTTTCTGTATTTCGAAGGGTTTTTAAGCTTTAGAACGGTCTCTCTATACCTGGCGTCAAGAGAGGAGGCTTTGAGGGGGGTGGTGGTGTTTGGTGCGGCACTAATTAGTTAATTTCAGCCATTTCTAGGCGCGCGAATTATTGTTTCTGATGTGACTTCAGTTTCTGGGCTCCACCAAATTAGACTCAAGAAAATGACAAATTTTGGGTTCGGTGCCAAATGCCCATTCAATCTCAGCTGGCATCTGGAAGGTGATTTCTTTTTCCCTCCTAAGCCGGTGAATCCTTTCTTTGCTGGTTGGCTTGGTACAAACACAACAAGCCTCTCTTATCCGTTAGGCTGCGGTAAGAACTGCAGTCCTTTCCTGAGACACTTGTAATAAACAGTAACATTCGTATTTTTTCTTTTTAAAGAGAGAATTCACAGCGATAAAGTATTGCGAAGAGGATAGGAGTGATGCCAGCCAGCCCTGCAAACATGTGCAGGGAACGATAACACAATGTAAGAAAGATCTGGGCTTGGACGAGCAAATACTCCCCACAGTTTGCATCTGCCTATGTCAGTCTCGGATGGGAGTTTGTTCCCTGGTTAACGGTTGTGTCTTGTTGTTTTGTTTTGTCTTGTTTTGGTTTTGGTTTAACCTGGGTTTTACTATTTTTTTAATACAGGAAAATCTGTGCTGCCTCTAGGTAGCTACTTGATGCCTTTTAGCAAATGGATACTGACTGTCGGTAGTACTTCTCCATAGCTGTTCTTCACACGTTTATTTCTTATTTTGGAGCTGAGAGATTTTGCTCAACCTGAGATCTCATGCTACTGGCAGTTAACTTCTGGCCACATCCATAACGGGAGAATTTCCTCCCTTCCTAAGATGCTTCCCAGGTGAAAAAAATGGCTTGGGTTTGCACCTTTGCTTCCTAGGAAAAGACCACAGATATGATACAACTTAGTTTGCAAAGTACTCAAATATCATGTTTTGATAGCCACTACCATGTTTAGACTTGGCTTTTTGCCCTTATTTTCCTGTGTGACCTACTGTAGGTGATCATGCTCTGGCAGGGGGGTTGGACTAGATGATCTCCAGAGGTCCCTTCCAACCCCTAACATTCTGTGATTCTGTGATTATTGCTTTTGTGCTGAAGCATTTTTTTTCAGAAGTGGAAGGAAAGTGTCCAGGAATATCAAAGGTTTCCAATCTCCTCTTGTGCTCAAGGCAACATGTACCACATGCAACCCTTAGGAAAAAAAAAGTGGCTCCTATTTCAAAGTGTCAGTTGTGTCCCATTATAGATGCTAAAAGCAAATAAAAATAAAATAATTAAACCAATAAATCACAAACCAAATAGCTGTGGGGAGTAATAGCAGATCTCAAGGACAAAGGGAGCAGAGAAAAAAAAAAGGAAAGTATACCAGATCTAATAAAAAAGCCATCAAAATGAGTGGGAAGTCTCTCATGGATAGTCTCAATATAATAGGTCAGATGTGGACCATTTAGTGACAATGGTTGTATTTAAAAATAATTTCTGCTCTGGCAATCCAGGCATGATTACCTGCAATCCACTCTGTCAGATGCTGCAAATGTAAGCTAATTTACCTGAATACAGAAATTACACTATTGCAACTGGATATTGGAGTTTGGATTCCTGGTATTTTAGTGTTTGCCAGGGAAAGAATACTGTTCCTTTTTTTAGAAAAATGTTGAAAACATTAAAAAATGAGGGTCTAGTTCTCTGGAGTGCTTAGCAATTTCACCTGGGTGAAATGCCAATGGTGTTTTTAGTGGGAAGATGGTTAGAAGGGTTTGTGTAACTCATTCTCACCATGCCATGCATAGTCCCCTCTTGGGCCATAGATGGAGACTGAAAAATTGGCCGTTTCCTTGAGTTACAGGACTGAATCTTTTCCAAGCAGTAGAAGCTGACTGACTCTGGAGTCTGTGGTGACCTTTCTGCAGATGTCCTGCCCAATGAAGGGATGATGCTGGCAGGATGCTGGTTAACTTGAAGGGTCACCTAAAAGATACGAAGGCATACCAGTAACTTTCCACGAAGGAAAAAAAACTAAGCTGAAGCAGCAAGGAATGTGGTTTAGCTGCTTCAGCATGGACAAGACAATATTTCAAGCATCACCGAATCATGGTTTCTAAGAATTGGAGCTGTTGACAGATTTTCAAAATGTTTTGACAACTCCTTTCACTAAATTTTTTTACTTAGAGTCTTGAAATTTTGTCACCATTTTGCAAAAATACTCTCTTTTTTTGTTATAAAGCTAAGGGTAAAAAAAAGAAATGTCCATCTATTTTTTTTTTGTTGTTGTTAGAGCCTTGTTGAAAATGTATGGTCCTTTCCAAAGTAACTAACTCCTGGAAAAACTCCATTAGCTGGATGCAAATCCTCCACAGCAGCAGGACTTTGGCTTAAAAGAAGGTCACAATTTTGGTTAATCTGATCCGGATACCAGAGTTTGTTTGAAGAAACATCCTGAAGCTGCTGCTGCGTCTCTGCTTGGGGAAAAATCCTAAAGGTGGTCATCTGGGTAAATGGATGATGTTTTTATAAATTTGCTTGGTTAACTGAACCGCACCTCCAGACATTTGGTGAAAATATCGCTGTCTTTAAAACCATTTGTCTACGAAACATTTTATGAGCTGATGGTCAACTGTAAATCATGTTTTATGCTAAAATTGGACTCCTGTGCTCTGGGCACCTTATATGTGTGGCACCAGCTATTTTGTTTGCCAGGAGGCTGGTGTTTGTGAAAGCAATTATTTCAATAATCAAACAGTAATGTTCACGTTATTAGCTTGGTTGTTTAGAGTGAAGCTTGTGCAAGGAAATGAGGTGCATTCATTAAATGTTTAATTAAGCCATTGTCTGAAAATAGGTCATAACACTGAACACAGTGTCTCATTATTAAAGAATAAAGGTTAATATGGTATATTTAAACTCAAACGATGAGTTACTTTTATTCCTTTAAAGGGAAGAGGTATTTTTTTATCTTTTCATGGGTAAAATCCTTAAATTCTCAACCATGGTTTGACTGTGTGATTTATAAGTAAGTTAGCAAGACCACTTCTTTTGACTTCAGGCATACCAAGACCTCCACAGCTGAATTTTTGGTTTCAATAGAAGCTTCACTCATACACGTCTCTGCTGACTTTGCAGCATATACCTGCTGAGAAAAAAAATAAAAATCAAGCATGTTATTTAGCTGTTTACTGCCATGCAGTCCCTGACCTTAAATGTACAGCTGGTTTAGAATAGATGGACATATTTTCTTCCTTGACAGTGACTAAAGACAAACAAATAGATTTGTAAATGTTACCGTGGATGGGATTAATATGCAGATGTTCTTGTGCTGCGCTTCATACAGCCCGATATGGTTTAGTTTTTGATCTGTGCCAAGGAAATTGCTTTCCAGTGGGTGGCCTTGTGGTCAGTCTGGGTGCTCAGCAAACTTCCCAGGCAATGAGATGGTCCTCTTCTTCAGCTGTATCTTCTACTGCCTTTAAGGGGACAGCCTCTGCTTTGGTATTACTTTTGTAGTTAAAATAAATGGACGAGGTGATAGTCTTCAGGGTACTTTGGTGGCTTTGGAAGCAAAATACCAGTCCAGTTGACCCAAATGGCTATTTATATTCTCTTGTCTTTTGTCTGTATTAGGACAACCTTTCAGGGAGGAGAGAAAGAAAACAGGCAGGCTTGTAGCTGGTCTTGAAGCCACGAGATGCCTGCTGCAGCCAGCTGGGTTGCAAACCAAGTAGTTTTATGGGTTGGCTACAGGTGATCCATCTCAAGTCTTGGGCTGACACTATTAGCAGGTAGCTGGGCTGAATAAGCCCTAGTTACTCTGTCAGTAGTACTCTGGCTTTCATGAGAGCAAAGCCAAAGAAGCTGATGAGGTAAAACTTGGGATTCCTTCAGGAACCCTTACTCGTACTCCCAAACTCAAAGTCAAGTCAGGGTGAGAGGTTGGAGTCACCCGCGTGCAGGTTTTGACTTGCTGCATCTAACTGCTAGGGGATGCTAAGCTGTATTGAAACAGGAGTATTGTTAACTAAAGAGATGGTTTTACTAGGAGAATATTTCCATGGGTTCAAGAGAAATAGAAGCAATTGCTGTTTAAATCAAGAAATTCCTACATTCTTGCTGCTAATTTATGAATAGTTATGCAACAGCCTTTTTATCTAATTATTTTTCCTGAGGCCTGGTGATAATCTAACCATGTTTTCTCACTTCCACTGTTTTCACTGGGAGAGAATAATCTAATTAGTTATTCAGCCCTGACAATTACATTCAATTTAAATGTGATGAATGGCCAATTTCGAAAGATCTGATTCTGCGTAGTGCTCTGAGCATCCCGACCACATTTTCCTGCTTGCCGGTAACATCAACAGAAGCTGAAGGCACCCAGCAGTTTGTTCTATATCCAGACGACTTATTTTCATCTCACTCTTTGGTGGTATGAAACTTCAGATTTTATAGGCAAACCTTCCATTCTGGGGTGTTATGGTAGTCATACATTAGTTTTGCTATTTTTTTTCTATTATTGCTTTGCACAGGGAAATCTCAGTCAGTGTCTTGGCACAGAAGGGATTTTTAATACATTTTAGTAATGGAAAGATAGTATTCTACAACTCAAGCTCTGTAATATTTCTGAGACCGTACAAAAGATAATTTCTGAATATACAACTCGTCAAGTTCATATGGGCTATTAGGCAACAAACAAGTGATCGTCTTGGTTTCTTTTGGATCTCATCTTTTTCAGCACAACCAAGGCCAGGCCTTTCAGAAGAGATCTGCATCCTTCAGCTCTCCAAGTGAACAGCTGAATTCTTGAATGGACTGAATGGCCAACTTAGGCAGGAAAAGGGTTCTGCAGCCTTCCATTTCTCTTGATGATAACCTGAAGGAAAGAGGAAAAGCTCTTTGTAAATCTCTCTATTAAGGTAAGAGGAGTGGCCTCTGTATTCAGAGGGTTTGAGGTTCACACTGCTGCAGAGGGGAAGGACGGACGGACAGATGCGTGGATGGATGGGTACAGGAACCTGCAGAATGGGATTGGTGCACCTCCTGAGAAACTTGCATCCCCCAAATCCATGCTTGCCTGCGTACTGAAGAGCTGCAGGGAGCTTGCCAGGAAGGGAGGTAATTTTAGAGTGTGATTTGGAAAATGATTCAGTTTAAAAATTGCTATTTTTGAAGGGCTACTTTCAGCGAGGATCCAGTCCCCAGCATGTTCCCAGAAGTGCTCGCCTTGCTGCAGCAGAGTGTGGGGAAGGAGGAAGGAGAAATGTCTGTTTGGGAGCCAGGAGCCCTGACACTCTTGCTGCCACTGAGAAAGCAGTTCATGGCAATGGGTCCTTCTCCCTTTTCACGTCCCATCCTGCATTTGGCAGGTGAGTGCTTTAACCTAGCTGGCTTGATGGACACGACAAAGGTCACTCTGCCTACCCCTACTAGGGGTTCACTGTCCCCAAGGGAAGGAGCAGGCACATGTATCTGGAAATAGGGGCTGCTGGGCAGATAAAGTTTTGAGATGGGAAAGCCTACTTTATCCTGTTGACATAAAACCCAAGGACAGTTTGAGGGATTTGTCAAGCAAAGCTATGAAGTGGCAAACAAACCCCTTTTTCATGCCATCTGAAGATGTACCGTCTGTATTTTACAGACCCCATGGCTCCAAACCCTTTGGCCTGCCAGATTTGCTTTCTAGGGTGAGAAGCTGTAGATAGCAATCCTGTGCTGATTACAGTTACCAACCAGCAGGTTATAATGTTCCTTCCACTCTGGATTTTTCCCTCTTTATTTTATACAGTTGGGTGCTGGTCCTCTGAGGCTGTTTACCCTGCTAAGCTTTTCATAAACACGTTCCACCTGTGACTAAGTGACTTCATACAGTTTGGTTCGTTCTTGAGGACACATGGAGTCAAAGCGTAATAACTTCCTCTGAATGAAGGAAAAAAGCTGAGCCTGGAGCTGGTTGATCATCAGTGTATTCACACAACGTGTGGCAGCACAGTATTAAGAGACCAGCTTTGCACCAGGTCTCGCTTTCATCCTCGCCTCTCGCTTTTGTCAAACGTTGTCAAGAAGTGGAAGCGTGGATCACTTTCCGAGTTGCTTCCCTGCTCCTGTTCACCTTCTGGCATGCAGCAGATGAGAAGCCCAGTGTCAGGCTGAGATCTAGCAAGTGGGTTCCTGAGGCAGCAAACAGGCACTAGCCTCTCCCTGGCTCACCTTGCATCTACCAGAGAAAGTGTTGAATGTTCCTCTGGGTTAGAGAGGAAGAAATGATGGTGAAAGAGGACATATTGTGCTACTTAGTTATTTCTTTTTGGGGGGGAATATTTGTGTGTGTGAAGAGACATTATGGCGCATTCTGTATCTGGGGGGATGAGGAACGTGTGAGGAAAGTGATACATAGTCTTTTGAACAAATGCTAAACTTCTGCTAGGAAGCAGAAGGTAAAGAAAAAATGTGAGGGTGAGGAGGGCTCCTTAGCTTTTACAGCTATCCGTTCTTGCTTCAGATATGGTGAGCAAATGGCAGAATATATCAAGCTTTCAGAAAAAAAAATCCCACTTAGCTATGTAGAGGGTTTTAAAGGGCCTTTATTTCCAGATTAAGATTTTCCATTATTTATAGCCACATAAAAGATGTTTTATGTATAACACCAATGCATTCTTTGTGGATATAATGAACAAAAGACAACCGCTGTGCCACAGAGCATGCAAAAACATGTGGGGGAAAACAGACAAAGCTGCATTCAGGACCAGATTCATTTTCATCTCTGGTCTTAGCCTGTAAATGAACTTCAGCCTCCCCAGTTTCCCCGTTTTCAGAGCTGGCCACTGCCCATATTCACCTGGATGCTAGGCGAAAATTGAATGAAGCTGTTTGGCAGCATTTCACAGTCATTTTACAAATGAGCAGTCAAAGCAGTGGAAAGGGAAAGCGATTAAACTTCTTACAGTGGATTTAATCCATTGTAGTTATAATGTGACCAATGCTGTCACTTTGGTTTTAGAGCTCTGGGGTATGATTTAGCCTTTAACAAGCACTTCTCTGGTGAAAATGCATCAGTGGCAACATAAAAAATAAAAATGCACAATGAAAAACATACGATGTTGAAACTTAGCTACATGATGTGCTTCAAGTAAGAAGGACTCTAGGTAAGGAGAGGTGAACGAAAAAGGATAGCAGGACAGAAGATGCCTAAAAGTGGACACTTCAGAAGTGGAGTAATTAATGGTAACTCTGAGATCACTTCTGTACCTCAGCATCTGTGAGAAGTGCGGGAGGCAGGAACGAAGAATGGAAAGGAGCAGAGACTTTCTTCAAAAGGTTTCTGAAAGCTCTTTCAGTCTTAACAGTCCTCTCAAAAAATTCACTCCCAGCTGAATAGTCTCCATGCTAGCCCTTTGAATTGGTGAAGTTCCAGTTAAATGAGATGGTAACACAGTCCAGTGCAGAGACTGGAAAGTTTTCAAGCATTGCTTGCTGAACTGCATTTTCCTTTTCTAAATTGAAGGTTCAACCTTAGAAAACACAGGTTTGCTCACCAGTTCTGTGCTGATGTGTTATGTCATCTTAATCCAATAATTTCTCTTCCAATTTACTCTTCTGACCTTGGTCCTGTTTCTCTCCTTAGGTTGAGAAGTATTCCAGAACAGCTCCACTGGAGATGCAATGAAATCCTGGCAAGCTTCCCACCATCCACGGAGGAGATAAAGAGCATCCTGCTGGTGTGAGATCCATTGTACTGGGGAGCCCTTTTCATGCTGATAATGATATAAGGGTAAAAATCTCTGCTGTGAAAAAGATGTGTGTTCTAGCAAACAGGTTTCACATTTGTCCAAATGCCAGTGTGACTTATTATTTCCTAATGAAATGGAATACATTCACTCTCTCTGAAGTCAACTGTGTTGATTTAATTTGTATTTTATGACCAAGATTTTAAATTTCATATCTTTTACATTGTATAAGTAGTGAGCAGGGATTTACCTGCACGAGACCCATTAATATCAATGTAGCTAACTCCCCATGCACTTCTTTAAAGACTGTTTTATACATAACAGCATGGAATTTCACCTCTCTGTTTCTCTCAGTCTCTGCAGGAAAAAAACAATGATAGCTAATCTGAAGGCAAACACACTTTTTATTATCACTCTCAAAGCAATAAGCATTTTTAGTACTCTGAATTTTTCCTGCTTGCAAACAACAGGCAGTGTATAACAGATATCAAATAGCTGCTGTTTTATGGGCTGGGTTGGGGAAAGTAACAGAGCAATCTCAGGAAAGAATTCACAGATTTTATTTATTTACATGATCTCAGTGTGCTGCCTTTAAAGTTTTTTGCTTTAGAGAACTGGTATGCACTAAGTCAGGGAGATACTTCTCCAGTGTGAAATATTTTTAGAAAAGGAATGTTCACTTTTCTAGATGGAATTTTCTAAGTTTGCTTTCTTGTTCACATATGAATAAAACAGATCCGACTACTGTCAAGAATCAGAATAGGGGGAAAAAAAGATGTGCTTTCCAAGCAAAAGATGTGAATTTTATTCTTTCATTGTCCCATGTATTCTGACTTTCATCTCAGCCATTCAATTTGTCTCTCTGTGCCTCCCACTACTGAAAGACAAAATTCACTCTTTTAAACACTCATTCATCTTCTCATTATCCAGGAGGTTGGAACAATCTGGGGGCAGTCCTGGATGATTCTGAGCCTTTTCCAGCAGAAGGAGAGACATGTCAGCATCACCTGAGGACTGTGGGTCTTGGACGTAACAAGGTGTGCTTCTCAACCTCAGCCTGGTGAGAACCCTTGCCAGAACAGGGTCTGTGCTGAGGGACGACCCAGCTTGGCTGAATCTGCATCACACTCTGCACTTTGTGGAATGTATCTGTGGGATCACACCTCTATTGTACTGACCCTCAAGTAAGCAAACATTACATTTGTCAAAGTTTAGTCTTCCTTAAATTTGACTTCCCTGATTCAACGCGTGATTCAGATAAACAAACAGATTACTCTGATGGTGCTTCACAATGGTTGGACTCAGCAGCGGCCCAGTAACAATTTTCCCTGGTTTGGGAATACAAAACATTCCTTTCGCTATCAATTGAAATCAGTGAGTGCTTCCTATTTAGCAAGTGTAGAGTGTCTCTGCATCCATGCATTTCTGGTTATGAGGAAGATGATGCCCTACATCAGTCATTGATACTGTGGGTATTAATCCCATAAAGCAGATTCTCCCATCTCCAAGCAAGTCCTGAGGTTTAAAGGGGCCAATGCAATACAACAGAACAGAAGTCGTTGCCTTAACTGCAGTATATGGAAACTAGTATTATGGGCTCCAATTTAACAGCAAAACAAGTCTATAAATAGAGAGACACTCAGCTGGAAATGACCAAGGAGGCAGGTGTCTGGATTTTATCAGTTAAGTACTGAAGATTTGCAAGCTGCTAGTGTGGATGCCCAGGTCTCACACACACACACTGGAAGATTATAGCTGATAAGAGATGTAGCTCAGGAGTTCATTATTTGACAGCTATGGGAGTTATGAATCCCAGGGACTGACTGACCTTAGGATGCTACTTCCAGGCTTTATCGTATTTAAGTAGGCAAGACTGGATTCCTTAGGACTGGTGTCTATACGTGGGATGAAGATCAGGGAAGGAAAAGCTACATTAAAGCTGGAGTAGCATTGGCCCAAGAACAAATGAGTGTAGATTACCTATGAATACACTGAGAATGAATATTTGAAAAGGTTCCTAGCTATTAAAGTAATCAACTTTCCAAACAGCCTTCCAGTAGGAGGAATGAGAGCAAAAAGCTGGCCTGCCTCTACAGTAGAGTAGAAGTGTATTATATAATGTGATGTCTGCTTCCAGTACTTAATGCACAAACCTGCCTTCTTCTGTGTAGTGGCAAAGCTTTGCTGGAAGAGCAACAAGGATGAACAACCCTGTGGGCTCTCTGTCCTTCCTCCAGTACTTGCATCACCATGCTGCATTCAATCTGTTCCATCACTTTTGTAAGTCTCAAATCCTCTGCAATAAAGCACTTTTCACAATCATTTCCCAACAGAGGTGTGATAGCTGTGAGCTGTCTCCTAGTCTCTGATATTAAATACTCTGGTACTAATGGATTATGGCCTTCAGCATTATTGATATTATTAAGAACAATATTGTTATATTGGAAACTCAATCAACCTTTTACATTAATTGTTAAAGAGGTTTTTCCTTCAGCAGCCCAAAAGGAAGCAAATATCCTGGATCCATGAAAGCATCCCAGAATAAAAGACGCCATGTAATGATTGTTTTCTCTTCACCCTCAAAGAAAAGCAGATAAGTAGAAAAGAATTAAATGACACTGGTGAAATAAAAGGGAGTATATATGTTGTCATAGGTCCTTCATAAGAAATTCTGCTGCTTCCATCTGCACAGTGTACTAGCAGTTGAGCCATTTCTCAAAGGCAAGTGGGTTGCTTTCATAGCAGTTTTTGATGCATCTTTTGGGGGACCTAGGGGCTTCTTTTTTTGAGCACAGCTGGCTAAAGGCAAGGATCCTCGGGGAGTTCTAAAGCAAAACCTTGTTCCCGTTTTATGATGACAGTTAACTTTGAGTAAAAAAAAATAAATAAAAATTATAACTTAATCCAAAGTGGTAATGGCTTTTTGGACTAAAATTCCAGGCTTGAATAATTAGAAATTCTATATCATCCTGTATGTGTTTATGAAGCAATATTGCCCCAAATGGCTAATGATGCAGTGTTTTCTCAGGCCTGCTGAATGTAGGAATAAATCTTTTTTTAGCTAATTCCCAGTAAAAGAGTTTGAAAAGCTACTCTTGCTATTTGCATTGTTTATTTGCAACAGTAAAAGTCTGCAAAATTTTGGGCTTCATCCTGAAAATACTGAAAACTTAGTCTCTTATCCAGCAAAGCCCTTCACCACGGGCTTAATTCTGAAACACATGAACAGTTCCTAGTGACATCTGCAGAGCAAGTCATCTTCAACAGCTTTGGTTGAACAGCCCACACATCCCCCTGGACCAGAGTGATTTGTTTGTATGTTATTCAAAGTACAAGACTTTTAAAAAATGTTTGTCGATAGAGTCTATCTGAGGAGCTGTTGCCTATGGTGCTCCATGGAGAGGAGGAGTGTAGGGGAGAGGGTCCACCTATAGCAGGCAGTGACATTCAAGATGGATAGGAGACTGGTCTACGTGCTGTAAAATGTCTATTCTGCTTCATCCCAAAGATTTGGTTCCTTTACCTTGGTCTAGGAGTGGGTTCAGGCCAAACACAACATGAGGCTCCCACAGGCTTTGAGGCTTTCTGCTTGGTTTCAGGGTTAAGGTGGGTCCACTGCAGACCTGTTCCCAGCTGCAGAGATAGAGGATGGAATAGCACAGCTTCACTCAGCCCTTGAAGGTGTAAATTGTTGCTGGTGAAGGAGCGTTCTCTGCTACAGACTAAAATCTTGCCCAGACATCGCTCTGCTGCACTGAGTGCTTTTAGTCTGATGGAGCCTCCTTTATCCAAATGGCATCGCTCTTAACTGCCATCAGGAGTGAAAGCAGATCCTCTAGAATAGAAATGTTTCCTCCCCTTAATTATAACTGGATTTTAGTAACTTCCCCTCTCTACTGCTTTGGCCATGCAATGCTTGCTTTCATTTCTATGCCTGTTTGGGAAGAAAGCCTGTTAGATCATTGCCTGTAGGCATCAATTCTTCTGTAGAAAGGGAGAGTTTATGAGGGCAGGTGCACAGGAGATAAATGACTATATGTCCTTGTGTTGACAGGTAGTGTTACTGGCATGGAAAATGTTTCATTTCAGTATCACTATAAAACATGAAGCCAATAGCTCTGTGGATAGCGAAACACAAACCCAACACACTCAATCCATTCCTTACTGGCATGAGGAGGACTCTGACTCAGATGGGTTGAAGGTAGGTCAAGCTGAGACCATCTGGCTCACAGCAAATGAAGTGGTGACTGACAGTGCACGAGTAGGTGGATAACTTCAGGCCGGTGAACGTGGTGGAGTGTACAAGATGTCCTGTGGCTGTAGGAATACAATAAGAGACTGTAGGGTGGAAATCAGCTTCCACAACTGAAATCCTTAATGTTCAGGAGCTCAGAATGTGGCTCACCTGGAACGTTCTGTAAAAATCTAAAATATGGTGGGTTGTTTTCTTTTGTTTTCATAGAATCATAGAATCATAGACTGGCCTAGGCCAGAAGGGACCTTAGAGATCCTCTAATCCAACCTCCCTGTCATGGGCAGGGACGCCTCTCAACTAGATCAGGATACTCAAGGCTCCATCCAACCTGGCCTTGAACACCTCCAGGGAGGGGCCAGCCACAACGTCTCTGGGCAATTTATTCCAAAGTCTTGCCACCCTCGTACTGCAGAACTTCTTCGTAAGATCCAGTCTAAATCTATTCTCATTCAACTTAAACCCATTTCCTCTTGTCCTATCACTGGACACTCTTGTAAAAAGTCCTTCCCCAGCCATGCTGTAGGTTCCCTTCAGGTATTGGAGCTTACTGCTGCTTTTAGTGGCTTTCCAGAGCTGAGATTTCAGCTAGTGTGGAGTGCATTTACAGTGCTAGTGGCATGAAGTGCTCTCTGATGGAGAACACTTTCTGTAGTTTTGGCTTTTGCATTTGTCTTGGTTTCAACAAATGGGAGGGAAATAATGATTAAACTTAACAGTTAACGCTGTTTACAGCTGCTGAACACATTAAAAATTATTTTCTGTGGGCAGCACCTTTACGTTTCTGAGAATTCTGCTTGTGTACAGAAACAACCATAGTTTTGCTTCCAAACACAGGCAGTAACGCAGGAGTCCTGTGTTTGTCCAAACTTTTGCTTTGAAACCTTACTTCTTTCTTGGAGTTGCTTGTTCTAACCCAGAGTCCTTCAGACTGAAAAGATATCCTTAACCTATGTGTGTGGAAAGCATGAAAGCCACAGGTCAAGGTCTGCCAGTTCAATGAACTAGTATAATAAACTAAATAATGGCAGGTGAGAATTAGCCACAGAGTCTTACCCAGAATTTTGTGCTGCTTTTGCTGTTCAGAAAGTTGACCATTTCAGCCACTGACTTCTGAAATAACACCTTGAGCTCAAATATTTTTAATGCAGGATTTTCTCTTCTGCATGCTATGAGGTACTTCTGAACAGTCAGAGCAGGCAAAAGAAAAGTGAAATGCTCCTTTAGACGAATTCAAAGTGATAATTGTGAGAGATACATTTGCAGAAGGCTTGTTCTTCTGAAATGTTGGATACCCTCTCATAAAGTATTGAACATCCTTGTGCTCATTATCATTAGAAAGACAGGGGGAGCCTGGGATGTAGGGCAGGGGCATCGGACTGCTTGTGAAGTTTGATGGAGTCTCCTTCCATCTATTGACATGAATCAGAAAAGTGACCCTTTGTTTTAAAAATAACTGTGGTAACCATTTGGATGGTTGTCATGGACATTGAGGCTGATTATTTGCTCTTCTGAACCTTGCCTCGACAATTTCCAGATCTATGGAAAATATTGTTAGTACCATTTGTTCAGGAAAAGGATTGCTGCCAACCATTTGAAGCTAATTCAGTTCTATTTTCTTTGCCACTACCTGGCAATCTCAGTTCCTGCTTTTTTGGTTTGTCATGAAATGCAAACTAGAACATCATGGTTAAGGAATCATGCCCCATAATACATCTTTAAATTGATATTTTAAAGTGTATAAATTACAGCAGTTTTACTCAGTGTACTATATATTTTTATTACTATGAATGAGCTCTAGAGACATTATTTATGAGGAATAAAGTTGGATTTTATGGTGGGAACCTTAAAAGGCATCCTTTCACTTAATTAACTAAAAGCAACACCACCAAAATCAGTGAACTGATGTGACAATAATCAGAGCTTCTCCTCCATCTTTACTGAGCACATCTCACTTTCTGGACATCATTTAGATAATCTGGTAGTTACCAAAAGACTTTGATGGCTGCAGAGTGTCTGCCTGTTGCACCAGGTCATAAAATATGGTCAGATTTTTATGCTTAACAGAAAGCTCAAGATTTCTCAGTAGCTGAGAACACAACATGGGAGTCTTGCATCGCAATTATTTTTCAGAAAGAATAACAGAAGTTCTTATCTGCCTTGTAGATATCTGGTCATCTAAGAGCCTCCCTTAGTTTGGGGAATATTTTAAGGATAGAAGACTTGTGTTGACCTTTCAGAAGCAGGATAAACACGTTCTACTTTAGAGGGAATAATTTCTTGATCAACATTGGTAGTGGATCTAAGTAACTAGATTGGCTTTGATTGAGTTTTAAACTGACCTGCGTGTACAGAGCATGGGAAATAAAAGTATGAGAATTTTACTTAACTTAGTTGTTGAGGAGACCAAGAAAATAGCCATTACTGAGTGAAAATGCCTTTTGTGCACTGTAAAGAGTAGTAAGCTCCAGTGTAACAAGAAGACCATTAAAATATCATGAAATACAAAGGAATAGCCTATGCCAGTGATTCTGCAAGAATGTTTTGAGCAATTACAGGATTTTGCTAGAGAATGCTTGCAGAATGAACTGGAAACACTTTTCCTAATGACCAAAATGCAGTATGAAAGACACATGATTTTTTTCTCTTCCCAAAGGACTGAAAGTTTAGCATCTCAGTCAAAACTTTTATCTGATTTAGAGCAGTACTTATGGCCCTGAGGAATCTTATATTCAAACACTATTTGGACACCTTTGAGAAAGAAGATATACTGCCTGCTATAGGAACGCAGACTCTAAAAGAGTCAGCATGCAGCTGGCAGAAAAAGGCAAGCAAAATCCCAAATGGTTTAAAATAGCAATGAAAAGTGTCTTGATGAAAGATCTGCTCTATCTGACTCTTTTAATTAATGGAGACATTGTCTTTTAGGACCAGAGGGGACTATCAGGTCAAAGAAGAATTTCTTCCCATTATTTTTCTGGGAAGCCCAAGACTGTGTCTACCTCAAGCGTGTCTTTTGAAAAGACATCTTGATTTCAATATTTCAGTAAGTTACAGTAGTTAATCATGCTTTAAGTTTAAAAATATGCATCTTGTTTCTAATTTGGATTTGCCTGGCCCTAGTTTCCAGACATTAGTTCTTGTTTCGTACTTTCTATTTGACTTCTTGTTTAACACTTGCTATTTATTCTTTGTGAAAGCACTTATTACCCAAACACTTCTTGGTTTTCCTTTTGAATATGACATTCCCTAGTGTTTAAAGTAGTCCCCAACCTGCCTGAGCTAAATCTCACACTGGAGTCCTCCATATTGTGGCCTTAAATTTGCAGAGTGGAGCTCTTCCCAAATTCAGCCAAGACTGTGTCTGAGAAATAAAGAGAGGAAACGGGGTGAATCAAAGGGAGGAAATGGGATGCACAGAGAGGGATGTCAGGGCATGAAATCTTTGGTACTGACTGATGTCCTGTCCAAAATCTTGCTAAGACATCCACTGTAGGGCTGGGGCACAGACATGGCTTCACACCTTGAACTGGAGCAGAGTTTTTAGAAGGAAGCAGAGGGGCCACCAGGGATTACAAGGGAGATGTGGAAAATATTTAGAAAATCCTCTGGGCCACCCTGTTTTCCAAGTGCAAAATCATTCTTGCATTTTAACCGCTGTCTCCTGTTCAAGAAAGGGAGTGAAAGGTGAGTTTCAGTATCGCAGCATTCATTTTGCCAGTGGTTTGCATCCTGGTTAAAAACCCATGCCAAGCACAGTAATGCATTCTGGCTCTGTCAAGGACTGGAAATAATAATGATAAAAAAAATAGATATCAATCACATTGCAACCACAGAAAAGCCCGTTTTGTAAATAAGGAAACAGTGGAGAAGAAGGGAAACTGTTTCTTGCCTCACTGTCCAATATAGAAATTACTACATGTATGATACTTGAGCTGCAAGAAGGAATGTAACATGCTGAAAAATATGGGGGAAAGCCAAGAGACAACGTAAGGATGCAGACTGGCAAACTGGTCTCAGTTTACATGGTGACCTGCAGCAATTCAGAAATGAAAAGGAAAATTGTTAAAGAAACAGCATCTGTTGAGAGGTGCAGCAGCAAAGAGAGCTTCCCTTGTAGTGGTTTCCCAGAAGAGCTGATGGCTGGCCCTCTTCTTATTGCACGTAACAATGGCCAGAGACCTACAGGAACTTTGTATACTTGGAAACTCTGTCTCTCTGTCCAGTTTTGCTGAGAAAGGGGAGCTCTGTGTGGCTTTGTTTCAGCAGAGTGCCTCATTGCAGCTCCAAGGGTGTTGCACGCATCTTGAAGGGATCTTCAGACAGAATACATGTTGGATGCAGTATTTTACATGTTGATAACATAACTAAACCTGTCTGATTTTCATAAGGTTCTCAATAAGTGCCTTTTCTCACCAGCACTGTCCTTTTCCACATTTCTCTTACAGAGCGTTAAGGTAGGGGAAGGGAGAGCTGTTCACAGGAAAAGCTTCTAAAGTTTAAAAATAGAGGCAAAGTGGTTTTCCCCATCCCTCATTCTTGGAAATACCTGAAGTGATGTGAGATGGAGGGGCACAAGGCTGCTCTTGGGGATTCTCTCAGGTGCTCAGTGTGATGGGCTTCGTGAACCCCGCCTTAGACCCAGCTCTCTGCCTGCAATCCAAACTTGAGGTGGTGGTGTGCTCCATGCAGGAGCACAGAGACAGCTCTGGGGTGTCCGTTTCCAAGCTGGTGCCTGGAATTCCACTTCATGTAGCTGCTCCACCCCACCAGGTGTGTTGCTTTGGGTCAGGGTGGCTTCGTGTCCTCTGGGCCTCAGCCTGTACCACCCTGTGGTGGTGGACTGTGCCAGCTTGATTTAGTAGGTTGGGTTGGAGCTCAGGGTCACCTCTGCAACTCAGTCTGTATAGGGGAGGCATGTCCTTTTTCCACAGCTCTGAGGAGCTATTAGTAGGAGGTACATTTGCCTGCTTGTTAGACCTAATGTGCTCCCAGAGCGATGACTGGTTTTTCATGCTTCAGGGAAATGTCTCAAGCAGTGGGATAGAACTAGAATTCACTGATAGCACCTCCTCAGTCCTGCAGCTTTTTTGTCAAGGTTAAAAAATAATTTGGAAATTAGATTGGAATCATTTTATTTCAGCCCCTCCTCCTTTCTCCTCTTGTCCCCTTCTTCCTTCTGTCCCATCTTCCCTGCAGAAAAAAAATGACCATACAACTCAAGGGGGACAGTTCTGCAGAATGAGCTGGGAATTAATCTTGTTGCTGAAATGAAGAATGGAAAAGTTCTTCAAAACTTTGCCCTCTATTTATACAATAAAAGATTTATGATTAATTTGTTTTCCCTTTCTTATTAATCTTCAGACATTCAAGAAATGTAAGTCAGGCCCCCTCCCTCCCCCCCACCCCTGATTCATTAAGGGGAATGAAAAGTTTTCCTTTCTTTACCTTCTTTTCCTGAGCATTGTGGGATCACGTTTTACTGATGTATCTCTAGAACATAAAAGATCGAAACATAGAAAACCAAGTTTTCTTCTTAAGAGGAGTATCAGTTCTCACTGCATTTGTGATAAAATTGTATGATTTAACTTCTAGCCATAGTGTAGGAGAAAGGAAGCACATGTATCTTTATTTAATAAATACGTGTGTCCTTCAGGAGTAAGAAGCCATTGGTAACACTTGCTTTGAACATGCTCATAGAGATCTTCTTGGCCTGCCAGCGTACACCTACGTCTAATGGACACACCTGGGGCAACTAGTGACAGGACAAGAGGACACGTCCTGAAACTGCATCAGGGAAGGTTTAGGCTGGATCTCAGGAAGCACTTCTTCACAGAGAGGGTACTCAGGCACTGGGATGCACTGCCGAGGGAAGGGCTGGAGTCACTGTCCCTGGAAGTGTTTAAGGAGAGGCTGGATGTGGCACTTAGTGCCGTGGTCTGGCTGATGTGGTGGTGTTGGGTCATAGGCTGGACTTGAGGATCTCGGAGGTCTTTTCCAGCCTCAACAAAATAGAGTCTCCGGGCATTGCAATGTCACTCCTGTAACTCTGGGATTTGTTGAACTACTCTTCACCCTTTATGCCAAGCTACAGACTGCACCCCTCTCCCATCCTTGCCCGTAAATAATGCTTTGTTTTTAATGTTTACATCTTAGACAATTGAGAATTATTTATAAGTAATTATCACATTCTCTCTCATATTGCGTTAACTTGCCAAGTGGATGTGTGTGCTGTCTTGTGTGTACGATTTGTGGGCAGTATTGCTTCCCCCCTATGCTTGAAGCTTTTTTTACAGCTTTCTGTATTTTCTCTCCCTATTTCAGTCTTTCAGTATTTCAGTCTTTGCTCAAATTTGGGATTTGCTTGATGAGATTTATCTCATTAGCAGAAATGATAGGAAATGAGTCATATAAACCTTTTAATCCTACTGTAACAAATCTGTGTGCTGTAGGTAACTAAAACTAACTATATATCAGCCTCATGGTGAAGGTAATAAATCTTGCTTGTCCTTGGGATGCTTTGCCAAGTGACTGATTAAAAGAGATCTTCACGGAAATTGTTCTCTCTTCAACTGGCCCATAAAAACACAAGCACATTCCTCTTTTGTTACTTACTCCAGCATCTTTAGCAGAAAAAAACCTGTCTGTTCTCTGAGAAGACTTGAATATCCTATTTTAAAACTTCTAACACCACTTTTCACTCCCAGACACTATACCTGCAGGTTTTCAGTTCTGCTGAACACCTGGGCTGCAGAAGACAACTGAGAATTAATTTGTTTTTTTCTCAATGTCATTAGGCTCCAGGTCTCTGTCCTCAGGCAGCATTTCTTGAGAAGGTGTGTCCTGCCCCAGGAGCAAAAGCTGGAGCAAGGAGCAAGGCTGCCAGCAGAAGTGCTTTGTGGAGATAGATGACTGATAGGTAGTAGTTGGTGGGGCAAAGGGGTATTGGGGAGAGAAAGGTAAGGAGTGGAGAAGAGGCATTAACTGCAAAATTAGGGCGGGAAGGTGGGAGATAACTGCTTAAAAAACTGTGTGGTTTTTAAAAGACGTTATTTTGCTGTCAAGTGAATTATAGAGGAGAAAGGGAGATTATTCATTAGATGCATCATAGAGACAGGACATAAAGGATTAGAAATGGTGTTTGAGCCATAAAGCTTTCACCAAGCAGGGAGAGAGTAATGATCTTGTTTTTATTATGCTGTCTTCGGGCTGACAAAGTTCTAATTTTGTTCCAAAAATAAAATTATCAGCCAAATATAAAGGGCTCTTAACTCGTGTGTTTGCTTCTGTGATGGTGTTGACTGTGCATAAGACAGTTTGATAACTATCTGTCAGAGATGTAGAGAAACCTTGTGCTTTACGGAACCCCAAACAATCCTCAAAATAAATGCAGACAAAATTTCTTCCTATTGATTAGCTTTCTGGCTGTTTTTATTTGCTATTGCAGCATTCTCCATTAGTGTAGGACGAATAACCAGTGACTTGCAAGAAATTACAGTCTGACCATAGCATCTGATGGGAGAAGAGCTACATTTGCTGTGTTTGAACCGAGTCTGGGTCCTTCAGCCCAGAGTCATGAAATGCAGCTTGGAAAAGAGTCTCGTCTGCCTCTCACCCCCGCATTTCTGAGTCACACGGGTACAATATCATCAAGCGTCTATTGCCTGCGCTTTGAGGGAGCATGCTGCTGCCATGTCTCGTGGCTGCTGCTAGTCCAGCATCACTGACACCATCCATCCGAAAGCACTCACCTTGCTTTGGATCTCACATAAACTGCCAAACCCTGTAAAAACAGATGAAGGACCTGTATCAAGCTGGAAAATTGATCTGACAGAGGAATACCAGCCACTTCAGTTCTATTACTTTGCATTTATTATGACTCAGACAGCCCCTTCACTGGCTGTGGTCAACTTAATAAATAAATTCCAGTGCTTTTTACTTTCCTGAATAGCAAGTACTGCTTTTTTACAAAATTCAGAACAAGGTAACTGGTGAGGAATGTAGTAAATACAGTCAAATCCCTTCCATAAGCAAAATTCAAAACTTGGAAGACCATTCTTAATCCTCCAAACTCACAGCAACCAAAACCGTTTTATATTTGGATCTCACAGGAAAGAACATTACAGTGCAGCTCCCTGTATGTATTCAGTGTATAAAACACATTCAGCTCACAAAACACATTCAGTGTTTTGAATCACTCCATGAGGTTCACATGGCCTGAGTAAAAATGCAGACCTGATCTTCTTGTTTTCCCATCTTCTCCCATTATTCTTAATTCTCTCTCTTCATTTACTTAACAGTATATTTATCTCAATTTCAAAAATTAAATTCACAAAGGCAAGGGTGTATTAAGTACACAAACACCATATAAAGTTTGTTATGCATAAATGAAACACGGAAAAGATAATGAAACATTAAAAAAAGAGAGTTATTCTGATTTATAAGCCTCAGAGTCGAGTTTTCACACACTATAAGCAATCTGAGAGCTAGACATGTACTCAAAAGAAACTTCAGAAGGGGAACTCATTGATGCCTTCATAATATCCATGTCTTTTTCTTTATCATGAGTTCCAGCAGATTATAACCTTAATTAAAGCAAAAGATGTCGTTAGCAGTTCCTAAGTGTATTACCTTCCTCTCTGGGCTCCACTGTACAATCAAACTAATTTCTTAGACTGTATTTCTCAAAATTATCTGTTCCTTCCTGTAGCATGTTCTGATTCTTGTCAGGCACTGAAGGAAGATCTTCTTCACCAGTGGTGGGGTTTTTCTTTGAAGCCACAGTATTGTATAAAACCAAAATATGAATTAAGTATTTCTGACTTGAGCCCTAAGAAACTCTAGCAGATCCTTTCTCCATCCTGAAAGTTCCTCTTTAGCCCAGTCTTTAACATTTACTCTTTAAACAGGTTCCCTCTTAATAACTAGTGTCATGCTGAGCCTTCTCTACCTTAACTAATATTTTTTCATGAAGCTCCTCATCTAACACAGAAAGATGAGGTATTGTGCATCATATTTGAGAGAAAAAAATCCCAAACACAATTTCTTCTCTAGGAAAGAGGTGTGATTTTATTCTATACTTCATCCCTCTTCCCTTTGTGTCTAGGTTTGTGATTATTCTTGTATTACGATTTTGTTCTCAGTCTTGTATATTGTTTAAGTGAATTAGTGAATTCTTTCCACTATCTTAAATGTGGGTAATCCAGGGAAAGGTCATTAGCTGCCAAGAGGGCTTCAACCACTCTTGTAAAACAGAATGGATCCAGCCCTAAAACAAAGCCCAGATAAAATCAAACCAAACTTGAAAGGATTGAACTGAAAAGCAAGAAGGCTGTGCTTAACATTTGCCTCACAGAACTGCAAAAGTGCTTAATTAAGCCCTGAAAACAAAACTGAAAGCATTATTGGCAAGGACTTGAAGGAAGAAAAAAAACTGTTGATGATAAGGATCGTACTTGGCACTTCTTTTTTGCAGAAAATGCTTTACAAACGTTAACTAATTAACCAAAATACAGTGTATTTCACACCCTGTGGAACTCCTCTAGCACAGTTTTCAAGCTTTGCTGCTTCTGTGACAGCTGGCCAAAGACTAACCATCATTAACACTGTGTTTAGAAGTATAGTAAATCTTGTTCTGGTGGAGAAATGGACCTGGTTTAATGCAATGACTAGTCTTAGTGTATGCTATGTAAGCTGCTTTATCAAACAGCAGTCAACACCATGATGGAGGTGCATTTGTTGGTGTCTAATTGGGCATTAATAGGGATAAAACATCATATTCATAGTCCTAGAGTAGACGGGTTGAGGAGGAGAAGGTGAGGTGTCAGCAGCTGCCAGGTCAAGGCAGTTCACACCTTCCTGGCTGCATAGATTGTAGGTTGAAGGTGATAACATTGCATACTTTGTGAGATTTTTTTTAATAAAATCTATTTGGGTGTTATCCCTTATTGTGTATTCATAGTGGAGTCTAGAGGACCCATCTAAGGTCTAACCAATGTTGCAAACCACAACACAAAGACTAGGAACGTTACTGTCTCTGCAGTCTTTGCTCCTTCCTTAAGTGAGTCTCTGGGCTGGTGAGCCTGAAATTGACCTACAGAAAAGTTATAGACTGTTCCAGTTACTAATAGTGAATACTAATAATTAAATAACCATTACCTTTGCCTGGAATGGCACCTGATGTGCTTAGCTAAAAGCAGAAGCCTCAGTTTCTGTCTCCATCTCTCACACTCCCTGTGCAGCACAGCAGCTGTTAAACCTGAAAAACAGTGGCCACTCCTTCTTTATGATGCATAAAACACTGAACTTCATAGGATTCAAAATACTTGGTGGCACATAGCCTAATATCATGTTCTCTTACATCAGGAATGACTATATTTTTCTACTTTGATCATGGGGATCTATCTTGCATTTCCAGCTTTTCTCTCTTTGTCTTTCCCAGAAATACGAAATGAAAAGAGGTATGCATTTGTAAGTGATAACATCAATTTTGTTTGCACTGGTAAGTAAAATCGAGCCTTCTTTCTAGCAAGAAAATTGTTCTGCCATTTGTATGTTATTGGCCTGTTTTTTATAAAATGTTAAGCCATTCAAAGCTCTGGCAATCTGCTACAAGTATAGTTGTAGCGCAGTACGTTTTACAAATTGCATGTCTTGACAGAAATAAACCCACCCCTACCATTAAAGAGAAGAATAATTTGGTGTTTATTAGGCATCTACATCTGTGCAAGCTGGCTATGAAACATGGTGGGAAAAGTCATGAGCCGTCCTTCTCCACCCCGTGGGCTTCGTATCAGTGTCCCCACAGAGCTCAGTGCAAGCCATGTGTCTCAAAGAGTGGAGGGAAGGAGAGAGTCCAAAACCTGAGTGGGGCCTCAGCAGCTCCTGCTGCCTCCTTTCCAGTGGGTCGTCACTGGGGTGGTCTGGCAGCCCCATCACAGCAGGGTCTTGCCCTGCTGTCTTGCCTGGAGCAGCCTGAGCAGCAGCAGTGCCCTGGTGCTGTAGCAGGAATCAGAGCCTCTTTGTTCTTCAAGCATTGAACGGCTCAAAACACCTCACCCAGGTGGCCAGGAAGGCCGGGCATCCTGGTTTGTATCAGAAATGGTGTGGTCAGCAGGAGTCCCACTGTACTGGACGCTGGTGAGGCCATACCTCTGATCCCATGTTCAGTTTTGGGCCCCTCACTACAAGAAAGACATTGAGGTGCTGCAGCGTGTCCAGAGAAGGGCAACAAAGCTGGTGAAGGGTCTAGAGCACAAGTCTGATGAGGAGCGGCTGAGGGAACTGGGTTTGTTTAGCCTGGAGAAAAGGAGGCAGAAGGGAGACCTTACCGCTCTCTACAACTACCTGGAAGGAGGTTGTAGTGAGATGGGGGTTGCTCTTTTCTGCTAAGTGACAAGTAATAGGACAAAAGGAAATGGCTACAAGTTGTGGCAGGAGAGGTTTAGTTTACTAGCAAATAGTTCTTCACCAAAATGATTGTTAAGCACTGGAACAGGCTGAAATCCCTGCCAGCTTCCCAAATTGAGAGTGATTTGGTAAAACCACATGCCTAACTGTGGTTTTTAGTGGAGAGGGAGCCTGCAGCAATTGTAGATCAGAGCTCCCGCCTCTGCTGGTGTGAGGGCAATTGCCATCCAAACGGAAAACATGAGGTGCAGCTGATCCTGTGCCTCAGTTGTTCACAACCGACTCATTTTCAAGCATTTTTCCTTTAGCATAGTTTATAAGAAGCAAAAGGTGTTTACTCCAAAGAGTGTTACTCATTTTTAAAAGTCCTTTCAAAAGGAAGGGCTCTTTCCCAATGTGTTGTTTTCCGGGTTCCACTACAACTTAAAATATTGTCAGTAGCATAACAATAAAGCTGGAAAAGGTATGGAGAAGGGCAGCTGAATCAAACATATGTAAAGGCATCCCAGCCAGGAGAGATTAAACAGCCTACGATTCCTCAGCATCAGTAAGGTGGGCAGCACGGGGAAGGTTTATTTGCTGATCCTTGTGCAGCAGTGTTACGAGGCACCCCACAAAATTGCTAGGTGGCAGGTTTAAAATGAAAATAATGAAGTATTACTTCATATGGTTCATAATTCAGTTGTAAAACTCATTGCTGCAGGCCACTGGAGACTCATCATTCAAAGGGCTTCAAGAGAAAATTAGCTCATTCGGGGAAGAGAGGTCTGCCAGGGCCTGTTAAGGCACCAAGGTGTTCACACAGAGACACATTCAGGAGCCACAGAGCTGGTATTTTGGTGGAAGAATGGCCTTAGGTGCTCCTGATTCTTATTCCATCCTCTCAAGTACTTGCCACCAACTGCTTTCAGAGGACTCTGTAGACCAATCCAGTGCTGTTATTACTATGCAAGAAGTCCTCAGATGAAATCAGGAAACAAATGGCCCTGTACAAATAACCAGTCTACATTACATGTGCAGAATAGGGCTGGGGGTTGCAAGAATACGGAAACTGAGATACAGCACTTAATGAACATGCTGAAATGGATGTATGAGCAGAAGAGGGGACTAAGGGCTTCCCTGGTCTTAGTCTTGTGATTCGGATGGTGGCAAATGGCTCTTAAAATGACAATAGAGGATGTTCCATCAAAGAGAGGAACTAAATAGACCAGAAGTCTGGTATTTTCTAGGCGAGATGTAGATGCAGTAGGTGGGCATTTCGGAGACAATGTTGCCTGTTTCTCTGACATTCTGACCATATCCCTGAAACAACATGTATCACCAGACCCAGTGATGAATGACTGGTTGTTTTCAGATGAGAAGACGGATGACTTCCTATTGGCTTAGAGATGACATAAGGAGCTTCTTTTTCGTAATGCACAGAAGTTTTTTAGGACCCATCATGACCACAACATGAAGGTAAACAGAAGAACAAGATTGGTAGAGGGTTTCCAGAACCTTGTGTTTGGAAATCCAGTCTCATTTCAGAGAGGTGAGATGGCCTGGTAGAAATTTCCTGAGTAAAGCCTTTAACACGTTTCCTCCTTCCAAGAAGTATTTTCCTCATTATTATGCAAGTAAAACTACTGCGGTTCTCCTGAGCACCATAGTAAAAGCATAGGCAGGACTTAACCATATAAAAGGAAGGAATGTAAATTTTCTTCTGCTGAGTGTATATGTGGGCTGTAAGGTAGCAGATTAGGATCCTAGCTTTTCTAGTCTTACACATTGCATAGTGTTGTCATTCACAGAGTTGATGCAGAGTACCTGTATGATGCTAGAATAGGAAAATCAATTTCATAACAATTATGGATCACAGGGAGAAAAAAAGTGCTTTTTATTGGAGAAAAAATAAACATATATTCAGTATTTATAATTAACCCTCTAATCTGAATAGGACCTGAATTTTATATTTTGGAAGAGAAGGAATAATTGGACATGCTTCCAGTGCAGCTGCAGGCAAATGCTATTTGGTGGCTGATTATCCATCCATAATTCAGGACAGTGAATTCTGCTTTCAGTTTCACACAGCCCATTTGTTTCCAAACTACTTAGGTTTTCAACAGTATTTTAAGCAGTGGAAATCATGCCAGGAGGTGGTATGCCTGCAGTCTTCCCCAGGTATATGTGTCTGCCCCAGGGTACCAGAGCAGTGGTGGGAGCTCCAGCCCGAGAGCTGGGAGACCAGGGTTCAGCTGGCTCATTTCTGTTGTTGAAGCCTCTCTTGCCTGCAGGGAAAGCAATTCCCATTTA
>NW_009735235.1:0-19669 GCF_000703405.1 Apaloderma vittatum | reverse complement strand
AATACCAGCTGGAGAGCCTGTGTAGGCTTGTGGATTCGAAGTTTGTGGTTTGGGTTGTCCTGAGAGCACTGCAGTCTTTGAATTTCGCAAGAGATGGGTGCCCCCACTGCTTTTTTTGAGGTGGCAGACCCCTGGGCTGCAGGATTTACATATGATTTGCAAATCGTGGGGTAGGGGTACACATAGACTGAGCTACTGCGATTCTTCCCATGTCCTGGGCATAGCTGGTAGCTACACCAGTGCTAGACATAGTCAGGATGACCTGCAGCTGCTTGCTCTTTACCTCTGCAGAAAAAAGTTGCCTAATAATGTCCAAGTCTTGCTGACTCAGCACCCGATTTTGAAGCATTTTTCAGAATAACAGCATTTTTCCAACCGGTTAGCCTCATTCTTCCTCCTGGCCTTGAATATATATGAATCTGAAACAGAGAAGCTGGAGAGAAATTTCTGCTTGTGTCAGGAAAACACTTTTGTTTTTCAGTATTGATACTGAATATTTCTAATTTAGATTTACTGCTTTCCATGCTTGGGACTTTAAAAGTCGTGTGGAGCTGCAACCATGAACTCTCTTTCCACTTGTTTGGGGACAGCTGAAATTCAGGTTTAACAAGCAGCTATTTAAAGCTTTTGATTTGCAATATTCCTTACCTTAGCCGGAAAAAAGTTCCAGCAATATAAAAAAGAGCCTCAGTTCATAGAAATGGCATAGAATTTACACTGTGTTAATTATGTCATTTTGGTCAAGATTTATCTATTCTACTTTTCTGAGACTAGTACAGTCCTACCTTGATTTAAAGATAGCACAGCCCCACTGAGTCAGTCGTTAAGGTTTACACCATTAACAGAATGGTGTGCAATAAATGCTCTGTGAAAACAACTCAATTTCTTGGCTTTGTGCTCCTGCATATTGTAGGAAGGGATCAGCACCTAAAAATCACTGATGTGAAAATTTCAGTGTTATTACTGTCTCTTTGGGGGATATGATAATCTGTGTTATCAAACCTTTTAACAAGTCATCTGTAATGAAGAGAGAGGAAGAAGGGCTATAATTGCTCTGTTTGTTTGTTTAAAGATTCTTTCAATACATAACTGATGAAATACAATACCTCATGCTCATGTGTAAGTTTACAGTGTTAAAAATAATTGTCAGAATACAGCTTTCAGTAGCTTTTTACATTTATTTTTTTAGTTCAACATACCTGGCTATGTGCTTCATACATGAGTTAGTGATGTAGTATTTTTGATGGCTCTGAGTGGGATGAGAAAGTGCTCTCCTCTGGTCAGAATGTCTAAATCTATATATTCAGATAGTGCACCTATTCTCAGTATTTCTATTACATGCAGTTCCAGTGGAAATAAATATTCTTCATTCCAGCCAACCTGAAATGCAAACAGTATTTTAAATTAGATAGTTACTCATTTTTAAATGGTTACTCTTCTCCTCTTTGTTAGTACTGTTAATTTCCTTCAACATTCTTTATATTAACATGAGGCTCGGTATAGCTCAGACAGGCAGAGCTGGGGCTAAGAGGGGAAAGAATTCTGCCAGATTTGGCTCCTTGGTCCTAAGCATTGCCATTTATCCCCTACATACCCCTGAGACTCCGCTCCCTTACAGACTGTATCCTTCAGCCCTGTGACTTTGCTGCTGTAGGATCATCATGACCCTGGATCAGCTGTGGTGTGCACTGTTAATTAAACCCAGTGTTAATTTAAACCCAAACTGGGGAGATATCTCGTCCTGCACCTTGGTGACTGCTGCTGCAGAGGCGTACCCAGTTGTCTGCAGATCTTCTCATCATCTCCAAGTACTTGCTTTTGCAGTACTTTTTCTGCATTGATGTATACTGGCTCTGTTGCTTTTTATGGATTTCCACCCTTAGTTATGTTGACTGCAAAGTGCTCTGAGATCCCAAGCTGAATGGAGACACAGACACCGTCTGATTCTCTCCAGCCCTCTACCCCAAGGCATAGTTAACTCCTAGTAAGTTCTGAGCAGCAGCAAGTCAAGATGGGAAGTCTTTGCAGATTTAAAAAAGACCCAAGGCAGCTGAACAAAACCTTTTTTTTTATTTTTGTTTTTTGCAAATAGTCATAGCACTTACCATATTAAAATCAATGTTGTGAACTGTCAGTTATGGACTGCATTAGCTCTGCTCTGCCATGAACTTGCTCCTCTTCACCAACACAAATCTCCTGAAATGGCGAGGGAACAAACATTTCTCACCAAGCCTGGGAGCCTTCTGCTCTTAATCTGAATACATTTGCTTTTTTCACTGAATCTGCCAACAACCATTAGAGTCACCATTAACAGCCATGATGGGATTTGAACTAATCGTTACAATTTACAAAATCTGTTTTCTGAGCACAAAAAAAATTTAGGAGTGACAGATTGGTGATCTCAGGGGACAACAAGAGTTTTTCTAGCAATGTTGCTGGTGGTGGAGGAGGAAGGCAGTTGGAAAGAGGAGCAATCGGCCTAACTCGCACCCTGATTCATAAGAAAAGAACATTTTGGTTCCTCAGGAGCAGCCTGAGGTCTTTTGTATCATCTCAACAAACAGGAGAGGCAGAGGAAGGCGTAAGGGAAGACAATCAGACAGACATCAGCTCAGCACCTAAAATTGCTTTAATTACTAAGGGGACAGAAGAATGGAGAAGGCAGTTCCCTTGTGCAAAGTCAGAGCATGTCACATTTATCTTTCCACTTTCCTTTCCAAATGCTGCCTCACAGTAAGCTATGCTTTGAATACCCACATGCCCACTGATGATTTAGAGTTCATATATTTGCACAAAGGGGACCCTGATTAATAGAGTCCTTTTGTGGCTTTGCCCAGAAATTTACCACTCCCTTACAGGCTGTATCCTTTAGCCCTGTGTCTTCAGTGCTGTAGGATCAGCTGCGATTTGCAATGTTAATTTGGTATTTTAGCAACATCCAGGAGCTCCATTTCATCTGTCCATGTGTAACCCAACAGTAGATTAAGCATTTTGCTAGGTCAAGATGTTTTATATTTAGAAAAATAGACTTAATAACAGTAATCAAGATAAGGCATTCTTTATAAAGGAACTTCAAGGACTGTATGGACCGTGAAAAGAATAGAACAAGTAAGTTTCCAAAGAATATGCTAACTTGGCAGCAAAACTTGAAGTTTAGGTATCGTCAAGTGATCTGACTTCATTATAATACTAAAAATCACATGCACGGGTCAAAAAGACCCTTGCCCAGGTGAAGACCCTTTCCCTGAGCATGTGTACAGGTAGAACTATAATGTCATGCTACATACACTATTCTGTAATTTTTTCTTACTTAGAAGACTTACACAGGAAACCACCAAATCTAAGTTGAAGAGAAGTGTAGAGCATATAAGCCCAATGAGAATAAGTGGTTGTGTATTGCTGAGAAGGACAGGCTTGGAAGAGGTGAACTGCTTACTTGCTTTGGAAACTCAGAGCTGGTACAGTTTTCACAGTAGAAAACTGTACTGAAGTTAGAAAATTACAAGTAGCTGTCATTTGCTCTTTGCCCCAGAGCAAAACTGAGTCTTTCAAGGAATGAAGGCTCCCCATAAGGCACAACTGTTCCTAGAAATGTTCTTAGGGCAGTGCTCCAGTATTTACTGGAAAGAAAAGAACCTCATTCTGGCACGTAGTGGGCTCGGCTAACAAAATACTCAGTGCTAATCACATGAACCAGTTTTACACTTAGATATACTGACGACTTGGACACTCTTTTTCAGCTTAACAGCTTAGTAGTTCCATTGCTGTTTACCAGATACCACTGTACAATGTAGATTGCTGCCATGGGCATTTTTAGGGTTTTTACTCAAGACAATTTGAAAGGTTTTGACACTTTTCAAGGTGAGGGTTGGACACATATGCGTTGCTGTACCAAAGGGAGTCAGACAGACAGTAAATGAGTCCAGGAGCTCAAGGTCTTTCTGCCCATCACTGGACTACTTCAAAGCGGGTTTGGACTGCAGTACGGTGTTGAGGATGGCCTCAACACAGAAAAATCACCTGGCTTGCTCTCTCACCATGCAGGTCTTGCCAGCTCTCATGTCACTTCTCTGTAGGACATTATAAAATATATGTCTGTACTTGGGAACTGAAAACACACCAGTACAAGGGTCCTTTAAAAGCCTTTTGGGATGTGGAGAAGCACGCACGAACTCCGAGATGGTGGAAAATGGAATTCACTTTATTGCAGGCGGACACACATATTTATACTTCTTAGCAAGAAGCACTATTTATGGATTACAAACAAGAGACCAGACTATGCAGCCAAGGTTGTTATTTGTTAATGTACTCCTCCAATCACACTCTTATCACACAGGAAGAACAGATTTTCCCAGGTCTGCTTTGATCATACTCTCCCATTCACTCCCATGCACATCTTGTGTACGAGAAGCCTCTTATCTGTTCATTCTCACGGACAAACTCCCAACATGAGCTATATTCAGCTGGTCAGGGTCTCTTTTCATAATTAGCAAGCAGGAGTTATGTACTTGTTTAGAAAAGAGCTCAAGGATGAAAGTCTTAATTCTACAACGCGGTACTGCCAGCACAACTAACTGTAAAGTGTATCCACATTGGGAAACTTTGCTTCTTCTACAGAAATCAGCCAGAGAACTGGTAAAAAATGAATGTCATGCAAGTTCAACACTAAATTATGACAAAAAGAAACAGGTATGTGACGGTTCTCCATTCCCCATGCAGGTTCCAGCCAGTAAATAATGCTATAAATGCCAAGAGGATGGGAAAATAACAGACTTTGAAACCTTACCCCATGTCTTTACTGATAGAGATGGCTTTGAGGGGGCCTCTGGTCTTTGCATGCTGGAAACCTCTCATCCTGCCCAAGGAGAGGTCTGCTGTGATCTCCAGCTGTTGGGAAAACATCTGCGCCTTGCTGTTCCCTTGCTTCAACCCCGCAGTGTCCTGGCAGGGATGACATGCCTTGGAGCCATCTGCCTGCTTCCTATCACTTTGGCACCATGTCTGCTGGATGCAGTTCCGAGACCTGCGGCACCGCTGGGGCAACCATCCCGTGGGTCAGTAGTGGCTGGCACAGGGGAAGGACTGCTTGCATCAACTAAGGCAAATGACTGTCAGGCTCAAATTCCATGCTGGGTGACAAGATTCAGGAAAAAAGCCCAAGGGGACAATGTCCTGAGAGCTGTCTCTGGCGGGAGGAGCAGACAGCTTTAAGCTGACAGCAGACCAACAAGAAATAGGCAAGGAGGCTGACACAAGTCATTAATAAGCTAACAAAGGCAGGGAGAAGCTTTACCATTACCAATTAGGAAGAAAATGGAGAAACAGATTATGTGAAATTTCCCCTAATTTTAAAATAATTCAGAGGCAGAGCCTCTTAGGGCTGGGGTGGAAAAACAGGGACACAGGTCTTGAGGACACAGTCCTACCAAGGGTTCCCTTTGCTTTTCTGCTTCAAATCATATGAAGACTAAAACATTTGTTTCCCTGTAAAAGTCAAGCTAATTTGACAGTAGTCTGTATTAAAAAAGTAAGGATGGAAGGGAGGTTTTTCTGACATAAGAAGAAAAAGAGAAACAGTCAGGGAAAGGTAAATGAAGATGGTGCTTTTTAAAAGAAGTGGTTAAATGTGAGACACAGAAGAATTCTTTATTAAAAGAAATAAATTGATTCCTTGATTTTGACATGAACCTGACTGCAAGCTCTTGTTTTGCTTGTGTTTTAAGATGAGAAAAGTTTCTATTTTTGATAATCTTTTTTTGCCAAGACTTAGACCTGCACAGACAAATGCATTTCTCTTCACCTTGCCAGGCTTTATACCTGCCGTCAGTCTTTCAGGGGAATAGCCATCAAAGCCTTCAGCAGGTGTGCAGTGACCAGAAACTGATACTGCATCAAATCCACAGAGAAGAGTTGACATGATGTTTCCCCTGGGTTCCTTGTAAAAATGACACGGAAAAGACAGAAATGTTTGCAAGATTGCATTGTGAACGCTGCAGAAAATGTAGCAGCCAAACCAAGAAATAATCTTGGAAATGACAAACTCTCATTGAAGGTTAATACTTACGGAAATGTGGGAACTGGTCCCAGTGGTATGTTATTAGTCCATAACAAATGTTTTCCATGAGTTTATGTGTCAGAGGATAGCCCATCGGTGTGGCACTTCTGAATTGTAGCCAAAGCTGAAGGAACCAACAGCTGTAGATACCTGATGGAGGAGCTGATCCATGGCTGTTGGCTGTGGATTGCAGCTGTAAGCCAGCTCAGCCCTTCCATTCTGCTGTCCGGACAGAGGAGCAGAAGGAAAACCTTCTTCAAGAAGCAGAAGGAAAACCTGTACCATTTAAAAATTTTGTCCACTGATGGACTCCAGCTATCAGTGTTAAGTTCTCCAAACGAAAATAGATGCAATGAATAAAATCCATACATTCATCTATCAGGGCTGAATGTACGTGTTTTCTGATTTCCTAACATTGGCACTTGCCATAAACATCTATTTTTTGAGCTATGTGCCTAAAAAACATGTTACAAATGGATAGTTTAGTCCTTGTATTGCAAAAATACATATTTTTTTCTATTACTATGTCTAGTTGACTGGTTGAGTGCTAATATGCTCTCACAGCCGTGAAGGCCAATGGCATCCTGGGATGCTTTAAGAAGAGTGTGGCCAGCAGGTCCAGGGAGGTCATCCTGCCCCTCTACTCTGCCCTGGTGAGGCCTCATTTGGAGTACTGAGTCCAGTTCTGGGCTTCCCAGTTCAAGACAAGGAAGTGCTGGAGAGAGTCCAGCGCAGGACCACTAAGACGGTGAGGGGACTGGAGCCTCTCCCATACGAGGAAGGGCCTGTTGGGTCGAGTTGGGTCTGTTGAGCCTGGAGGAGGCAGAGCAGGGATCTCGTCAGTGCTTTTAAATATCTGAAGGGTAGGTGTCAGAAGGATGGGACCAGTGACAGAACAAGGGGCAATGGTCACAAACTGGAAAACAGGAGGTTCAACCTAAACTTAAGGAAATACTTTCTCACTGTGAGAGTAACGGAGCACAGGAACAGGCTGCCCAGAGAGGTCGTGGAGTGTCTGTTTCTGGAGACACTCAAAACCTGTCTGAATGTGATCCTGCTCTGGCAGGTGGGTTGGAGCAGATGATCTTCAGAAGTCCTTTCCAACCCCTACCATTCTGTGATTCTGTGGTAATAAAAATGATCCAGATGTTCGAGCCACTTGCTAGTCTGGGTGGTTTCACTGTACTGGATGCTGTAGGTGGCACTAGTGGTGTAGCTGACTGAATTCCAACCATGTTTATCCCCTCTTGGTTGAAATGATAGCTTTTTAATTGAGGTAGACGAGTATGCAATTATCTGTAGGGCTGTCAATTTTTAAGTTGTTCTAATTTCATTTGTTTTAACTGCATGAGTACTCTACTGCCACCAGAATGCTCTCAAGAAGCCTTTCCCTAAACTACCAGAAAGCTGTGACAGATACTTTTCTTCCATTCAGAATGCAAAGGTGTATTTGATATATGGGAGCCATCATCTGCACATTCTGCGTCAAGTAAATAGAGCCAAACTATTTGCTTAGGCAGCACAAATGTTGCACAATGCAAACAAGAGTTGAAGATTATTTTGTAATCCACTGTGAGCATCAGTTAGTGGTATTGCAATTAAAAAGATTTGCTGAGTTGAGTAACATTTTGAATTTACTATTGTGATATTACCCAGGACACCTACCCGACTTCTTGGCTGCTGTAAATCAACACATCACCAGTGATGCTCTTGGAAGCGTATGAATTAATACCAGCTGGAGATCTGGCCCATTATAAGACTATAAAATTCCCTTTCCACAAGTATTTTACTGGGCAAGGCGGCCAAATCTATATATGAGTTTCTTAATTAAAACAGACGGCAAGAGGTCATAAATTTTAGCGTTGTATAGTGCATACAGGTAACAAGGACACATTTATCAACCTTGTTTGTGGTGAATCACAGGGACCTAAAAGGAAGCTCAGAGAAATGTGCTATACTATAAAAGCAACAGGATAGACTCACAGCTTCATGACTTTAATATTTGGTATGTGCTCTTCTTTTTGTATATCTGTATCTAAATTCCTATGTTTGCTATTCCAGCACCAAGTTCAGTGTGGTGGCAGGACTATAGAGCAGGCAATGATACGTACAGTGTACCTTAAATTAGGGATTTTGGTCACGGATGCTTGTTAAATAGCAAGAGAGAGGAAATGTGCCATGAAATCCAGAGGAATTGAGTTTGAGTCACTACAAGTAGATGATGTTTACGCCCCAGCCCCCTTTATTTCCTAGTTCCTTGGCTGATTGAAGATTGCTGAGGTTGGTAAATGTTTAATCTGGCTTTGTGTGTTCGGCTATGTTTCCCAGCACTGTGGGCACAAGCGATCAGTTTGCAGAAGAACTCTCTTTGCATGTTGTAATCAATTTGCTAGGCAAAATGTTAATACTCCTGAACATACACAAGGCACACATGTAGAATTTCTTTTCACTTCTCAATTTTAATACATTTAATTTTCAGCACTCAAGTGCCACAACAGACTGGTGGGCTGGGAATGCCTGATCTTATGCTGATGTCTGGAACAGGTGTGACAATCTGAGCTCTGCCACCCCACCACCATGGCATGGCTCTTCCCTGGCACACGTGCAGACGTTGTTGCAGAATCATAGAATCATAAAATCATAGTATCATAGAATTGTTTAGGTTGGAAGAGACCTTTAAGATCATTGAGTCCAACTATTAACCCAGCAATACCAGGTCCACTACTAAACCATGTCCCCAAGCACAACATCTACACATCTTATAAATACCTTCGGGGATGGTGACTTCACCACTTCCTTGGCAGCTTCTTCCAATGCTTGATAACACCTTTGGTGAAGAAATTTTTCCTAATACCTTATCTAAACCTCCCCTGGCACAACTTGAAGCCATTTCCTCTTGTCCTATCACTTGGGACAAGGTATCTTTCCCTATCACTTGTTACATGGGAGAAGAGATGGACCCCACCTCACTGCAACCTCCTTTGTGATAGTTGTAGACTCATCTCTCTCAGCTGTGTTGTTGTCCATGCTCTGGTGCTCAGGATGGTGTCAGCCATGCAAGGGTTTTAGCAGTGGAAATGGACTCAGATTGCTCCATACACTTCACAAGGGCTAAGTGTAAGGTGGTAGCACCATTCCATCAATGGCAAACATCCCCTGAGAAATTACACCTTCATCTTCTGTCCCATCAGCCAACTTGCCACGGAGTGACACTGTTTTGTAAAAAAACCATGTAATATATCTTATTATTTTATCCTTTTTAAGTGGTAAGTTCAGAGTGTGGCTGTGTGAACTACTGAGTTCTAGATGGTGAAGCAAGCGGCAGTAGTGATTAACTTTGACATTGTATATAGAATTTTTAATTTTTTTGTTGGTTTATTTGTTTTATCTTTTTCTTCTGCTGAAAAGTGATTTGTCTTTCCCTCGTGGCCGTTTGTTTTTTTTTTTTTTTGTGGTATGATAGTCTGCTTTTCTTACTAACACTACATACAGATTTTCATGTACAGCCCTTGATGGAAGAGAGGAAGAACTCCGGAACCTTGAACATGATCTCAGTTTATTCTCCAGAATCGTGTGCTGTCACAGTGTGATGCCTTCCAGCAAAAACATACCTTTTTTTTTTTTTTTAGTCCTTCGAGTTTCAGCTGGTATGCATTCAGATGTCAGTTTCTGTACCTAACAGAAATTCAGACCAAGTCCGGCTGCTCTCCAGCAGACCTTGTTCAGTGTTACTTAAAGCAGAGTCTGAATGACTCCAGCCAAATTGGAGCCAGCAGGAAAGAAAAGATAGAATTTTATTTTCTGGCTCAATGTGATGCAATCAGTTTAGTGAATTCCTTGTCAAAATAAGATGCATTTTGACACCTATGAGCACACATCATAGCACGGCTTTCCATAGTTCCTGATAGCTCATGAAGAAATTGTATATATTTTTGATGAAGACTAATTGCCTTATTTTTCAGAATTCAGACAGTCTGTCGTGACTTCCTTTTTCCCATTTCTTTCTCTGCATTGCTTCTGTTGATGGTTTGCTGCCTAATCAGTTAATTTTTTTGCAGCTAGCTTTGAAATATCAGATTTAAACTGGTGCTTAATTGTCCTCTCTGTGTCAGAAGTGAAAACGAGAGTCATGCATCTCCCCTTGGGAAGTTGCTGAGAATAAAGCAAATATTGCTGCTGTGAAAAGATTGTGTTTACCAGCTTCTGAAATGTCAGTGAGTTCTTTCCAATATCAGTGCAAAGTGCAGCTGTTAATGGGATTATCACAGAGGAAGGAATTTGCTGTCCTTGGGATGCTGTGATGGGAGTCAGAAGGAGCAAGGACTGCAGCTTGCTTGTGGTGGTGACCCACCTTGTGAGAGTTTCCTCGAGCCACCTCCTCTGCTGACCCCATCCCTTGCCTGTAGCCTTATAATGACATTTGAAGCTCTGCAGGGTGATGCTGACTTTGCCATCACGTCCTGAGCTGTGTGACTGTGCTGAGCTAGAAGCCACACTGGTTGTAAGTGAGCAAGTTTAATCATCTGGAATAACTTCAAATTAAATTCTTTCAGATTAAAATGTTTTGGATTAAATTCTTCAACAGATTAAATTGTTTTCAGTTAAACCAATGATAAAGAAAACATCCCGGGGAGAGAGATGGTCCCTTGTTGGAATGCTACAGCCACAGGAGACAAGGATGCTCTTGATGTCGTAATGAAAAGATCTTTTATAATTAAACATAATATATGATACTATAGCTACACAGCTTATATAAGGAGCAGAGTATTTTGTACATTATTTACTAATATGTCACGAGTGCAAAAATGCTGACAAGAACCTCAGCAACAATTCAAAGAAGAATAATGTATTCATCCTGGTAAAAACAGTAGTGAAACAGCGTGGGCAGTGGGGAGGGACGCTTAGCTCCTGTTTTGACTTCTGATGCAAATAACATGCAGTGACACCAAATATTCTCACACCTATGGCTGTCTCTATCTACAGATGTGCTGCACAGGTGCTGTGCTGGGTGCAGAGCACTGTGTCCAGCCCAGAGGCTGCCTGTGGGACAGGATCTCATTCTGGCTTTGCTTTCTCTTGAAGCCTGCATGACGTCTACAGCTCAGCAGACACATGTGAGGGTTTTGTGGCCATAAGGTAAGAGAAAATGCACCTTCCCTCAGGTAGTAAATTGTAACTTAGTCTTTCAATCAGGTGTTGGAATTTGGGATGGCTCAGAATTCCTTTAGAAGTAAAAATTTGGCTCAGATTCAATCATAGAATAATAGAATCATAGAAACACGGAATTGTAGAATGGTTTGAGTTGGAAGGGACCTTAAAGATCATCTAGTTCCAACCTCCCTGCCATGGGCAGGGACACCTCCCACTAGACCAGGTTGCTCAAAGCCCCATCCAGCCTTGAACACTTCCAGGGAGGGGGTTTCCACAGCTTCTCTGGGCAACCTGTTCCAGTGACTCAGCATCCTCTTTTAGTCTGAAACTCTTACACCCTTGTCCTATTACTACACTCCTTGATAAAGGATCCCTTCCCATCTCTTCTGTAGCCCACTTCAGGTACTAGAAGGCCACTGTAAGGTCTCCCTGGAGCCTTCTCTTCTCCAGGCTGAACAACCTCAACTCTCTCAGCCTGTCCTCATATGGGAGGTCCTCCAGCCCTATCATTTTTGTGGTCCTCCTTTGGATTCACTCCAACAGGTCCATGTCCTTCTTTTGTTGGTTGTCCCAGAGCTGGATGCAGTACTTCAGGTGGGGTCTCACAAGAGTGGAGTAGAGGGGGAGAATCACCTCCCTTGACCTGCTGGCCACACTTTTTTTGATGCAGCCCAGGACGCAATTGGCTTTTAGGGCTGTGAGCGCACATTGCTGGCTCATGTTCCCTTTTTCATCCACCAAAACCCCTAAATCCTTCTCTGTAGGGTTGCTCTCCATCCCCTTGCTGCTCAGCCTGTATTTATATTTGAGATTGCCCCACATTTGGCTTGTTGACCTGATGAAATTTAGCATTTAATAGTGTCTTTCTCATACATAAAAGCGAGTGTCTGCTGGTGTCTCTATCAAAGGGAAAAAGAAAAAAGAGGTATAAGCAAGTAGTTTCTGATAAAATACGAATTGGGGCTGAAGCCCTGTCTCACACTTGGTCCAGCCTCTCATGGTGTGGGAGGAAATCGGGGCAAAGCAGCACAAGGGTGTTAATACAGCAGGAGGTAGAAGCACACACTGGCAGCTCTCCTGTTCACTCTCAGGGAGAGCATGGGAGCTTTTGCTCTTGCAGGTCTGCTGTCTGAGGGTTTGAGGTTGCAATGGGCTTTCCACATAGTGTGTAAAAAAAGGAGCTCTGAAAGGCATAGGCTCATACTTTTAAAAATGTTTTCTTAATTCTTAATCTTGTTCTCCAGTTGTATCCATTCATAAGAATTTCTAACATCTTATACTTGGTTCTTGGCCTTTGTTTATGAACATTACACTAATCTGAAAAAATACTTTAGGATCAAGCAAAATGAAGCAACACAGCTTGAATTCTGAATACTAAATATTGAGTTCACAAAGTAATTCTGTCACCAACAGCAAAGGCACACAAACCAGTGTATCTAACAGAGTAGTTCGGGAAGGTTGAATGGTATAGAAAAAATATCCCAGCAAACCCTGTTCTTTTTTGTGATTTATTTGCTTGCCTCAAATAATGTTAATTGTTATTCGGATGTGAAAAAAATCACGTCCAGCAGCTTAGGGGTATTATTCAGTTACATTGCTGCTTCTAAACACTGCATATGGAAGAAACTGGAAATAAAAAGGGGGCTCAGCCATAGCAGATGCTTTTGTTGCTTGAGCAAAGAGTAAAGCAGCACTGTGGGGAAGCAGTTCCAACTTCTATCAAGTTTCTCTGTGCTAAGGAACCCCTGCAAGAGCTTGAGTGTGTGCTGGACAAGTATTTTAAAAAAAAACAGTCAGTGCAATTCATTCTTCCATTCCAGTGCAACTTTAATGGATAATAGGAATACAAGAAGGTTAAGTCAATTGCTATCTCAGTGGGCTAACTACTGCTGATGGGTCAACCAAGTCCTGTTTGCAAAAGTGACACTTCTATGATATTCAAATCTATCTTGTGATATTTATATGCCAAAGAGCTGGAGCTTTTATGAAGTGCTAATACGCTTCTATATTTATGGAGGGTTTCTTCATTGAGACTGTGAGTCTACATAGTCTGCTACAGGAGGACAAAAGGGCCCTGCACCCACAGGAGGTTCAGCTAAAACTCAGTGCCTTCCCAGAAGCTGTGCTGAGGGGTAGGGAATACCACGATGGGCTTGACATTACACTAACATAGCTGCATGGTTTCTGATCCATTTGGAGTGCGGGAAAAATGTGGATGCAATCCTCTCTGGATTTCTCTGCATAATGGGATGGATAGTCTCATCCCCGTTTTACCTACTTTGCAATGCCTTCTCTTGGAGTGCTTTGGGCATCCTTTTCATCTGCTTGCAAGGCTGACAACATACACCAGAGCAAGTCCAGAGCAGATCTGCTAAGATGATGAATGGAAGTGAAAACATATCACACACAAAAAGATAAAAAGTGTGGTTTGCTTAGTCTAGAAGAACAGGGTTGAGAGGAGACATGATTGCCGTCTATAAGTAAACCAGGTAAACAAACAGCTCAGAGAGGGCACAGCTGTCCAGTTTAAATCAAGTCTAGGCAGAGTCAAGAGCAGGACTTGTGTCTCCAGCTGTGATACAGCCCTCATGGGTCACTCCTGCCACATGATCTCCTGTCACTGTTTTTCCAGCCAAGCCAAGAAAATATCAGGGTGATTCTAGAAAATGTGAAGTGTGAGTTTAATGTAGAATCCAAACAAAGCTCGGTGATTTTCTCCAGAACATTTGTATTATTTGCAGTCATACTCCACCTCAGTCATATGTGCATCTCTGTGAAATGAAAGGTTGTTATTTTTAGATCACATCATCATTCAGAAGAAAATAATTCTAAGAGTATGTTGCAGAAACGTCATTGGCCAGTAAAGATGGAGAAAGATGAGAGGCCACAAACCCCTTCCAGTAAATGTATTTTTTTTTACACTCACTGAAGATCAGATGGGGGAAAAATATTTTCTAATAATTTGGACAAGCCCCAGAACTTTGTCAGCTCCTGGCTGCAGATTTTCTCTCTTGGTACGTTTTATCAGAAGAAGTTTGATGCCACTGAGTGGGATTTTAAATGCAGCAGCTAACTCCACACATACCTTTTCCTCTTACAGGGACAAGTCCCGGAGCCCAGGAACCATTTCAGTCCTCAAGACTGTGGCAAGTTTTTCTGCATTCCTGTCATATCCCTGCTGGGAAGCATTTGTCATGTGAGATCTCACCATATCCAGTGCAAAGCCAAGTCCCAAACCCTTCTGGGAGTGAAGTCTGACTGGCGAGCACCACAAACACCCAAGGGAGGGACCAGGACCTTCTTGATCCTTGTACGCTTGCCCTAAATATGTGCAATTAGGTAAAGTCAAGTAGGTGTGGGAAGGGTTATCGCCAAGAAAGCTGCTGTGTGGGTGGAATAGGGAATGGACCTTGAGCTGGTGCTGCTGAAATGTCTCAGCTGAAACTGCAACCAGCAATGTGCTGTGCTGCTTGTCTTGATATGTTTCTATGAAGGAAAAATAACATTCCTCAGTAAAGCTACTGGGTTTGTAGCCTGACAGGGTGCAGCACCATCCGCTGACAGATGTATCCAAGGGTTTTTTACTGTGAGCTCTATTAGGATGAGCTCTGCGATGCTATGTGCCACATACAGACTACTAAATAAATTCCCACTGCAGAATTTCCAGGTGTCAATAAATGTGAATTATGATGAAAGAACGGAATACTTTATCTTTCACTACCATTTGAAAACAAGAACTATTCACTGAAATCAGGTCTTTTTCCTAAGAATTCTGCAGCTAAGCCTTGCTCAGAAGGCTTTAAAGGAGTATGTTTATGTGTTTTAAAATTACTTCTAAGGCAATAAATGTTCCCGTGAAAGACATCTGAAGTGATTCCTTGAGAAGCATTGAAACTGCAGCAGCAGGAAAGCTCAGGATTCATCAGGAAAGTTGTAGGATCTTGTGACATCAGACAAAACCATTCTGCTTTCCACCTCTGCCTCCACCTCTCCCTGCCAAAATAAAATTAATCTAAGACCATCGTCTTTGTTCCTGGTAGGTAATCAGGAAAGAAAGAGTAAACATATGAACTAAAGCAGGTCTGTGGAACAAGATAGGGATGCCTAGCACATACAATGTACCTGCTTGAACTAAATACAGTAGTGCCTGTGTCTATGTTCTGGCTGATTTGATGTAGGAGTCTAAAACCATCTCCCCTTTTCTCCTGGAGCCACCTCCCAGTAGTGGTGGCTGAGGTAGTAACGTAAATGTTAAATGACTTCTGCCAGTAGTTTCACAATAATACAAACGGCACAGTATTAATGCAGATTCTTCTGTGTCAATCTGATATGGATGCTTTGCCTGACACTTTAATTAGCTAAGGATGACTGGCAAAAACTCGAGACCAATTAAGCAAGTTACGAAGGAGAAATTAACCTGTGATTGCCAGTCCCGATAAAATGGTCCGGTGGCAATGCTGTTCATCTGGAAGGACTGTAGGTTTCAAATTTGCTCTGCTACTTCAGTTGTTTGCCAGGAAGATGATAAAGCATTTTGGCCATGTGCTTGCTTTTCTGAAGCTGCTAAATTTTCTGAAGCTGCTAAGGTGAGTGTTACTGCTGTCCTGCCATTTGGTGGCCGATCTACTAGAAAACTGTGGTGCTATACCTAGGAGTAAGTGCTGCTTTGGGTGAATCTTTAGTTCTATGAGACATGGTGCTGGACCTTCTAGGTCATGCAACATGGAGGAAATCTCCATGTGGGTGTGGGGAGAACACTGATCTTGTGTTAAGATGGTTCAAACTGATTTTAAATTAAATTGCTTCAATACCAAACTTGGCAATTTTATAGGGTGTCATTCTTCTCAGGATGGAGTATGTAAGGATAAAATACGGAAAGTTAAAATACAACTTAATAAGAAACAGGAAAATTGTTGCGGTGCTGTAGCTGAGATTAAAGCAGGAGTCAAGTCTAGAAGGTGGACATTTCCTAGCTTAGTTACTGGGCAGCCTTAGCCCCCTATCCTTTCAATATCCACAACACATCTATTCATTTTGCTTTGTTATCTCTCCCCAGAGTATACCTCAGCAAATGCATTTTGCTGTATTACCCAGATTAACTCTTAACTCAGAGAAAGGGCAGAAGAATTTCCAGTTCTGTGAAGTCTTACAGAAATATTCCTGTGTGCACCAAGAAAATGGCAGCAGGAGATATTAGCAATGCATTTCTTTCTCTAAGACATCGTTATCACTGCAATTGTATTACACTAACGAATAAATCACCTCTTTTACTGTTATTAAAATTTAGGATGTAGCTTTTTATTTCTTTGCTATATCATTCCAAGAATGAAATGGGTCAGAAAATGTGGTATGACGTTATACATTGGCCTTTATATATTTCTTTATATAGAATATAGGTTGATCTAAAAAAATTAATGCACCTGAGCACGTAAATGGAAATATTAAGATTTTCCTATGATGTGGGCATCAACTGTTTAGAAGCTCTGAACAGATATCTTGGATATTCTGGAAGTACTAGCTGTTTATAACCTTTTAAAATTCTTCCTAATCTATTGAATGCACAGTTCTTGAACCTAACTCTTGTCTAAAAGGAAGGAAGCTTTTCAGCTTTTTCCTTTTTGCCTATTATGCAAGCCAGGTATGCTCTTCTCACTGTCACAGCCAGCAAACATCATTTTCTTTGTGCTACATCTCTTTGCTGACTGAAGTTTGCACCCCATTTTGACCTTACATCCTTGTGGCTATAACTCCATATCTTTTTTTTAGCATCACTTTTGCTGATGGCAGACACTCAGTGGAAATGTTTCTCTTCATTCTGTAAGTTTTCTGCTCTCAATGAGCTCTATCTATGGAGGAAATTGGACTTTTATTTCTGTGTTTCTGTGGGAGCTGAGGTGAAGACTAGCTTCAGCAAATCATCCTAACAGTGTATTATTTTTATTCCTCCTACATGGTCTCTCTTCTTACATAACTTTATAAGGGATGCATTTCAAACCAGTGCAGTCAGTGTTCCCGACAGAGCCACTTTTCTCACTGCCTTGACATGACCGAGGTGTGGTTGAGCCCACCAAGGATTTCACTGGCCCCACAGGACCCACCACTGCAGACACAAAGTGGGTGGGGAAGAGGACAAGTGGCTGGGAAGGAAAGTGGGTAGCACTAAAGCACCAGCAGTGGAGTTTAAATTAACCATGAGACCACAGGATTAGAGCCAAAATATTGTTATGAGTGTTGGCATTCAGCGAATCATCTCATTTTTTTTTCGCTCTTTCCTCAGAATGTTCAAAATTGCAGGACACAGCATAAACTACTTTGAATATTTTCTACTTTTCTGACATTGCCAAAAGATCTTTGATACTGTTCCCATGAAGATATAAATATGCTCACAGATACTTGATAATACAGTTATTGACCTTTGTGCCTTGGCCTTGGCACTGGCATGACTTTACTGTTGTGAGTTGACCTCAGCAAGGGCCAACTGCAAGTACAGCCACAACAAACAACATGGAGAAGAGAAATGATAAGACAAACCATAAAATAAATATATATGTCCAGTGGTAATATCATCAGTCACTTCAGCTTCTCAACTTTGACGTTTGCAAAGATTCCATCCAAAACACCTGAAGTATTTGTAGCCTTATAAGTCATTGGTATCTTTACTGCATGTAGGGTTTTAGGTGCAAAAATGTAGACTGAGCAAAGCCAGTGTGTTTTTCTCCTTGCACCACTCTCAGTTCCTAGCTGGCAGTACTCTTTGTCACGTGTTGGCAATGTCTATCCTCGTGGTTTTCAGGATATGAACCTACAGTCAATAAGGTTTTCCCTCTCTGTTAAATCACACATCTCAAAGTTGCTTCAGCAGAGTCCTCTCACCTCTGCTGAATTCAGTATCCCGCTTCTGAAAGAGCAATTCCCTCATTTCGTCCCCTCTACTTGGATTTAGCTTTCACATCAGTGTCATGAAGCCAAAGGCAGAACTGGAGCTCAGATCTGGTGTTTGCATTAGACACAGACCCAGACCAATAGGTTTCAAAGGGATCATTTCATCGCAGCATACACCTTCTTAGGAAGAAAGTAATTCATTTATATTTGAAGTAGAAAACTCTGTCAAGGGATCAGTTGATAAGCTGTTAACAAAATTCAACACAGCCACAAAATAAACCTTGAGAAAGTGGTGATTTATTTTAAGAATCAGAAAAACTGTATTGCTCAGAGGAAGATGGATTAGATAATCTTATCAGAAAAAAACATAGGAACCTGCACTATCAGTAGCAAGAATGGAATTTTTTAGCTTGTTTTCAAATAATCATGTGAATCTTGGAGAAAAAAAATATTTTATCTCCCCTTGAGCTGGGCTTCATTCATAAAGTATCCTTCAAAGAATGATTAAGAAAGAAGAGAACGTTGAAAATAAAACTGGTCAGTTGTTCAGAACCAATTCATACACTGCGGGTCAGGATGTTGAGAGGATGTGAAACGACAAACCAATATGTTAAACATGTCCGTACTGCACATTTATATAATTATAAAATAAAAATTTACATAAATTATCTTGGGCCATCAAATATCAGGAATGCATGAAAGAGCTTGGTAAATGGTCAGCTTGAACAAGCAAAGTGGTTTTCCCATTCAAAGGCAATGTCCTGCAGAAAAAAGTTCACACTTTTGGAGTTCTCTCCCAGATTTAAAACAGTTTTGGTTAACGGAGAGTCTTGCAAGTCAGGAGTAAAGCACTTTGAGTAACCTAATCAAAAATGAGTAAAATTTCTTTTGCAATACCTTGAAAATACCAGGACTACCAGAGATTTTCAAGGGGGAAATGGAGTCTGTAAAACCTGGACTTTTTTCTTCTCCTTCCAGGAGCAATATTAAATGTCTTCAGTAGAGGTAACAGCACCAGGCACTAATACTAGATGTACTGAAGCAGTGGTGGCATCTTGTAGAGTAACACTGCTGTGTTAAACACGATAGTCAATAGATATGAATGACACTTTCTAGCAGTATCTTTCATTAGAACAACTAGGTCAAAGCAGAAAACACTGTTCAACACTGCCTTGGTGGAACATTTATGACAAATCACTGATGTGCAGCTGTTAGCCCAGTGCTGGCAGCACTGCCACCAAGATTTTAGCAGCTATGCCAAGCAGCACTCAAACTCTGAGTATGACCTTGTCAGCTGTTAAGTTTTTAACCACCTTGTCTCATCTTTTTCCAAATCTTCCATTTGTTTTCACAAAAAAAAAAGAAAAAAAAAAGATGAAGTGGGCTCTGTGTTGCTTGCCCCACCTGCAGTCCAAATATTCCCTTCTCTGGCACGGGAAGGAGGAGTGCATGTGACAGCTCTTTCAAGTATGTGCAGAAGATGTTGGAAGGAAATGCCTCGTCATCCCCATTCTGTCTGGGAGAACAATATAAAATAATAGTAATAACAATAATAGCAATAATAGTAATAATAGTAATAAT
>NW_009735234.1:11554-14118 GCF_000703405.1 Apaloderma vittatum | reverse complement strand
GGATCCGTCCAGGGCAAAGTGAGTGAAGTCCTGGGGTGACCAACCACCCCGGCTCTGGGAACGGGACGGTGCCCCCCTCTCTGGAATGGAGAGCTGGGCTCCTTTCTCAGGGTCGAGGGCTTTGCAGTGCCACCAAGAAAGTGTCCCTGGAAAGGGTGGGTGGAGATCTTGCCCCATGTGTACCCGGGTTTCTTCTGGGGATGTCACAGCTTCGATTCTCCTGCTCGGCCCCGCGCCAGCTCCAAAGCTTTCCAAGGGAAGCTGCGAAAGGAGCAGAAACTCTCCAAGGGTGCAGAACCTTCAGCAGCAGCCAAACGGTTGCCAGTGTGCCCTTCTGCCCACCCCGGGTTTGGGGAAGGGTTGGTGTGAGATCCCACATCTGTGTCCTCCAGCCCCACCAGAGGGCAGGGGCAGGCGTGGGGTGGTTTGACAGCAATAACAATCCCTTCTCTCAGCGAATGCAGGGGAACAGGTATTTTCATCACCTCTAAGCCAGGCTGGTTGTAATGTCCTTCCCTTAAAGATCGTAGTGTCCTTAAAAGATCCAATTACTCCCTTATTTCCCTGTCCTGGCCACCCAGCATCAGTGCTGGGGCAGTTTAATGATGTTTCTGGGAATGAGTTGTGCCTCCAGCCAACAGGAAGCCTAGAGCAGTCCCAGCCCTCAGCCACCCTCGTGGAGGTGAAGCTCCACCACCTCCTCTGCCAGGACGATCAAAGCCCACCGTGGGGTTTTCCTGGGGAGCTCTGGGATGATCCTGATTGTGTCTGGCCCCTCATCGGAGGGGCAGGATCCATCCTTGCCTTGACCTCTTTGCTTAAGAGCCCCTGCGAGACCCTACGGTCCAACCAATGGGCAATGGGAACGATACCCACTTTGAGATGGGGCACCAGGGCATTTCTCTAGGGTCCCCCATGATCCCATCTCCATCATCATCCCAGGCAGGAGCTGGCACCTGTGTGGTGCAGCATTCTCATCGCTCTCACGCCATCCAGGGAGGACAACACTAAAATTCACAGCCCTGTTTCCTTCCTTGGCGCTGAGCTGCGAGGAACTGGGTTCCTCGTGCATGTTTCTTTCCCAAGGAAGAAATTCAGGGTCATCTTTGAGGACAGTTGGGTCAGGGCTCGGAAATTTTCTTCCTGGTCATTTGCCATGAGTGGTATCTGTGCAAAGAAGGGGTTTAGTCTCACGCTGTGGCTATCAGCACCAGGTATCACTGATACCTGCAGGTAGGGATGCCTCTTCTCTTGCTCGTCCTGGTCAGCCATGGAGCTCATGAGGAAGAGATCCTGTGTGTGGTTGGGTTGGTGAAGGCAGCACACAGGTGGGTTAGGATCAACCCTCGGGCAGGTTGGTGGGTGGAGAGACATTTGGGCTTGTTCCCTTTTCATGCCACTCAGTGTGTGCCCCAAACTGAAGTATGGAAACAGCAGTCTAACATCTTATGTTCACATTTAGCTCCAAAGCTTATCTGCATCTTACCCAAATTCCTTGTCCCAAAAGGGGACCATGTGGAGACATCTCCATGCCCGCCCCACAGAGAGAGGTCCAGGGGAACATCCCCTGGGCACCTCTCTGACACACAGCAGCATCGTTTTGGGTTGTGGGAGAGCACTGAGCCTGGGATGCCAACTAGCATGAATCTGGGACAGGACCTTGCCTGGGGAACAGGAACTCGTTCTGGATGAGGGGACCAGAATGGTCACACCGTCAGGATACATAAGTAGCATGACCCTTATGGAAAGGTGATCTTTCTGACACACAATGGATTTCAACAGTTGTAATAACAGAAAGTTTGGAGTTCTCACATGTCCATGGTGCTGCTGCACCAACAGGCGTGTAAGCACATCCCAGAGCTGGGAACAGGGTCAGGTCCCACCAGGTGCTGTGGGGACCTGGTCGTGAAGCATCCCAGCAATCTGGGGGTGGTTGGTGCAGAGCTCCTCCGGTGATTCAGTGTCTCTGTGGCTCAGGAAATGCTTTGCTCTCCTCTTGCCCCATGAGACTTTGGGAAGGAGGGGCAGCAGAGTCATGACATGGCAAGTTCAATCACAGAATCACAGAATTTTCCAGATTGGAATAAACCTTTCAGATCATCAAGTCCAACTATTAACCCAACACCAACAAGTCCTTGACTAAAACAGACCTCTGAGAGCTGTGGCTGCCTGACTCTTAAATCCCTCCAGGGGTGGGGACTCCACCACTGCCCTGTGCAACCCCTTCCCATGCCTGAGAACCCTTTCAGTAAAGAAATTCTTCCTCATGTCCAATCTAAACTTCCCTTGATGCAACTTGAGGCGATTTCCTCCTGTCCTATCGCTTGTTACTGGGTTGAACAGACAGATCCCATCTCACTACAACCTCCTCTAAGGTAGTGGTAGAGAGCAAGAAGGTCTCCCCTCAATGCTGCTGTGAAGCTGTATTGTTTGTCCCGTTGGCTGCCTCATCCTCTCCAACCAGCTCATTAAATCCCTCAGCTGTGTTTTTGCTGCTTGATCAAAATGAGGCTGTACCATCACTGCCACAGCTCTTCCCTCCAACTGGGGCCCATCCAAACCAC
>NW_009735234.1:1206-11525 GCF_000703405.1 Apaloderma vittatum | reverse complement strand
TGGGATGGGATGGGATGGGATGGGATGGGATGGGATGGGATGGGATGGGATGGGATGGGATGGGATGGAGCCAGGCACCTTGACCTGGATCCTCAGTGCCAGAACCAGGGGAACATCCCAACGTGGGTGGTTGGATTTTGGTTCCAAGCTCTCTAGAGGAAAGGTCTCCTGCCTTTCACCGGTGACTCTAGAGGGAGCTTTAGACCCTTTTAGGATGGAGTGAGGTGACCTCCACTAGCCTGGCATCCCTCAGTGCTCCTCCCAGCAGCTCATAGGGTGAGTCTTGTGCTGATACCCTCTCAGTACCATGTTTTTTCTGGAGTTACTGAGCGTTGCAGAGAGAGATGTTCCTTGCTAGCCCTGCAGCCATCCAGCCCTCCTCCTTTTCCTCACAGCCTGGGGGTGTGGGCAGAGTTCCCCGAGTGGGCGTTCGCTCGTTCAGCCCAAAGCATCAATTCATTGCTTGAAAATAAGTTAAAAGAGTTGGACTCTGGTGTGACAGGCTGCCATGCACATTTCTGCAGGTAGGCAGTGCTCTGTGACGCTGCTCAACTTCAGCTCAGGTGGGAGCTGAATAAATCACAACCTTGATAAAAGCGTTCCTGAGAAAGGGCTGAGACTGACAGCCGTGTGGGATGGCTATGGCATAATGCTGCTCCTCTTCTCCCAGGGATCCTGGCAGCCCCTGTGAGCCGTAGCTGCACTGTTAGCGATTTGAAAACAGGAGAAACTGAGGCACGGAGAGGAGCACCCAGTTCTGAACCCATGGGAGCAGCCAGGGAGATGTCCTGGCTTATCCAGCTCCTGGTCTGGAACTGGAAGGGAGCGATGGGCTCTGCCCCAGTGAGGTGGCTGAAATCCACTCCCACTCCTGAGCACCAGGGGACTCAGCTCTCGCTGTGGCATTGGATTTGTGTCATCAAATTCCCAGGGAATGCTCGTTCCCTGGGAGGCTGGGGTTGAGTTAACCGGCAAGATCCCTTGTCTTTATGACCCTCCCAGCTTGTTCATTGGAGATTTGGTGCAACTTGAGGCCATTTCCTCCTGTCCTATTGCTTGTTACTCGGTTGAACAGACAGTTTGAACTTAGTGACTTGTAGGGCACCCACCACTCCACAACATCTGCCCTGAGCATCCTCCAGGCTGGCTGAAAATGGGTCCAAAGCCCCAAATCAGTTGTCGTTGCAGCTCTCCAGGTCTCCACTTCTTTCCTCTGCAGGTGAAAGTCAGTCAGGGGAGGAATTTGAGATTTTCTGCAAATCCTTGCTCTTCAGTCTGGCCCAGAGGAAAGAGCAGAAAAATGGTGAATTTTCCTCAGGCTGCCTGTTTTGGAGGTGTCTGCTCCTGTCCCCCAGCAGGGTCTGAGCTTATACAAAGTCACTCAACCATAGTGGTTTTCACTTCTAGACCAGCCTAATTGCATTTGTGAAGGAGGGGACTCATGCCCTGGTGAAATTAGAGTGCTTGTCAGCAAATTGATTGTAGATGGAGTTATAAAGAACTTCTTGACGAGGCTTCCTCTCTGGATTAAGATGTGTAAATGAGGGATCATTCACAGATCCTTCCTGGAGCAGCACAGGTGGGTAATGATATCGCTCTAATGAAACATCACTGTGATGCTCACTGGGCTAGGAAAGGATGGGCTAGGGGGGTCCCACCATGTCATCTTGTCTTAGGAGACATATTTTGGGTGGCAGATTGTCCCCTCGGAATATCTTCTACCAGATACAGCTTCCTACGTGTCTTGGCTGATTCACCCCCTGACCTGTGCACATCTCGTTTGGTCCCGTACTATGTGAGGATGCTCTGCATTTTCCCCCTGATCTTACACCAAGGCTGAGGTCTTGACTGTGCTTCTGGCACCCAGAGCATGTCCCACCACCTAGGGGGCTGTGGGGTCCTAGAATCATAGAATAGTTTAGGCTGGAAGGGACCTTTAAAGATTGTCTAGCCCAACCTCCTGCAGAAAGCAGGGACGTCTTCAACTAGATCAGGTCGCTCAGAGCCCCTTCCAACCCAGCCTGGGAGCTTGGGATGGTTTTCTTTGGGTAGCTGGTCCCATATCTCCCCCCTGGGGTTTGAGCATGCTTCTGGCACTGTAGACCCGTGTCTCAACACCCCAAAGCTTGAGGAACCTCCACTCAAGGGATGTAAATGCCACCGCAGAGACTGCAGCGATCCCCATCTCCTCGCTCTGTTTCCTCTACCCTGAAATGGGGGAAAAAAACACCTTCTTAGAGCAGCTTAATGTAGTCTTTAGTGATGGTGGGGGGAGCTGAAGCTGGGTTCACCCTCTTGCTTGGGCTGTGTCCCCCCCACATCCCGTTTGCACACACTCACACAAGCTCGTGCTCCTCTCTGACCTCTGTGGATGCCTTTTCTCCATCCCAGGTGCTGCTGGCAGACCATGATGCACCAAGACCTCCCTCCCACAGACTCCAACCTGAGGGTCTTGCTGCTGCCAGTGCTGTGCAGTCCCCATTGCCCCTTGCTTTGCTGCAACCAATCCTTTTTTTTTCCCTCTCCCCTCCCCAGGGCTCTCCTTCTACACTCGGGTGCTTGAAAACTGCGAGGATGAGGCCAGGTTCGACGAGGTAAGAGAAGATGTGTTTTCCTCGTGGTCTGCCTCTCCCATCTAGTTTCCTTCACTGTGACTCCTCACTTGGATGATGGATGGCCTGTTGTTCAGTTCAGGTGTGTTGGCATCTCCGTTGTTGGCTCCAGAGTTTCTCCTGGCGGGTATCAGATGGGTCTCTTGGCCGTGGTCTGGCAGAGGCTGAGGGCACAGGTTGTCCTATGACGTGGGAACAGCCCTACAGAATTTCCCCAGGGGGAAATAAATTTTAAAAAAATAATTAAATTTTAAATTAAATTTAAAACTTAAATTTGAATTAATTTAAAAAAAAATAAATAAACGAGTAACGATCCATGTTGTTTGTAGTGAAGTTTCAGGAAAAACTCCCACCAGGCTCTCAGCTTTGCTTTTTCTCGCCTCATGGGGAAAAACTCCTCCTTGTTTCAAACCCATGGTGCCTCAGCTGTTGATGTTCAGCCTGGCAGCCTCCCCTCCTCATCTGCATCCCTCTGCTCATGCTGGGTAACAGGAAAATTGATCCTCTTTGGATGCTGATCAGATGATGTATCAGCCTTCAGTGCTCAGCTTCGGGCTTGGAAAAGGAGAGAGAAGGAACTGAAACCCAAGCTCTTTGTAGTTTTAAAATGCAGCCTTTTCTTCAGCAGTTACTGAGAAAATATTCCAAGATGATTGAAATAAGGTCACCCACACAAGCAGGGAAAAGAAGCCACATACAAAATGGAAATATGCTTTCAAAAGAGAACGGATGTTTCCTCTGATTGCTTTTTCTTTCTTACAGAAGATAACCTGTTCCCAGGGGCTGGAGAATACGAGAGGCTGTGAGGAATATTAATATCTTTAAATTGTTTATCGCTTTCTAAAGCTTCTTCCACCTTCAAAAAAACAAGGGCTGCAGGCATGGGGTGCATTTGAGGGGTGATAAATCCCACCTTGCATGGCCAGAAGCGCACCTGGCTCCTCCCTCTGCAGCCACAGCACAGGTTAGACCTTGCTCCAGGTTTTAGGGCAAGAGCTTAATCTCAGGCTCCCTTAAACTGCCAAGGAGGATTAAGGAGCAGGAGAAGCCCAAGTCAAGGGCAGGGTGTGATCTGCCCCTGGTAGCGCCAGGGTTGGATGGGATCGGTGAGGCACAGCGAGAAGGTGGCTGAAGATGTGGCTCCAGCCAAGAAGAGGCAGCTTATGAAGTTAACAGGATGCACATTTCTATAGGGTGACGCATAGCGATTTGTTAGTATAAGAACTGATCTGAATAACAACCACAGAGGTGTGCACTGGCAGAGCTGCCTGTGTCTCAAAACTCTTTGTGATTTGAGGAGATCCTTCCCTGCCCGGGCTGAAGGTCTGGAGGCTCTGCTCTGTGTCTTGAGGAGATGCCAGAGACCATCTGCTCTGAGTGCCTGGTGCTGCACAGTGATCCTGGAGCACCCCAGCCAAGCCTGGAGAATCCCAGCAAAGCTCAGAGCTTCTCAGCCAAGCAAGCCTGGAGCATCCCAGCAAAGTTCAAAACTTCCCAGCAAAGCTCAGAGCTTCTCAGCCAAGCAAGCCTGGAGCATCCCAGCAAAGTTCAAAACTTCCCAGCAAAGCTCAGAGCTTCTCAGCCAAGCTTGGAGCATCCCAGCAAAGCTCAGAGCATCCCAACAAATCTCAGAGCATCCCAGCCAAGGTCAGAGCATCCCAGCAAAGTTCAAAACTTCCCAGCAAAGCTCAGAGCTTCTCAGCCAAGCAAGCCTGGAGCATCCCAGCAAAGGTCAAAACTTCCCAGCAAAGCTCAGAGCTTCTCAGCCAAGCAAGCCTGGAGCATCCCAGCAAAGGTCAAAACTTCCCAGCAAAGCTCAGAGCTTCTCAGCCAAGCAAGCCTGGAGCATCCCAGCAAAGGTCAAAACTTCCCAGCAAAGCTCAGAGCTTCTCAGCCAAGCTTGGAGCATCCCAGCAAAGCTCCGAGTATCGCAGCCAAGCTCAGAGCATCCCAGCAAAGCTCAGAGCCCCCCATGGTCTCAGGAAGCATTCAGGAGAGGATGGGCACTGGTGCATGTCAGGAGGATGACTATAAAGCTTAAAAGACAGAGGTATAAATGAGCCTTGAGCCACAGGTGTACATTAGTGTGCATCGTATTTTCTTCTACTGCCTCCAGTGCATCTGTGGGGGCTGTCCCCTTTTATCTCTAGATCCTGTTTATTACAGTTCCTGCCGTGAGAGCCTCATGCAGACCTGGTTAAAATCAGCCTGGTAGTATCGACACAGAGAATTGCAGTGGAGCGGGACAAGGGGATTTGAAGAAACTTTGCACGCCTGGGCCAAGCTCTGGGTTCTTCTCATCTCCTTGTGCTGGGTGACAGGCGATGCATCGGAGGCAGCTTGGCGCTACCCAGCTCCCCAGTCCTGCAAATGCCCTGATTTTTCTCATCAATCACTTGGTTCCAGTTGGAGGAAGCTCCACCATGAATTAGAGGGTTTTTACCCCGGGGAACAAGACCAGCATGGACCCCTGGCAGAGACAATACAGGTGTAAATGCTGGTTACTCCAGGGCTTGCCAAAAATGACTAATCCCAGTGGTTTTTAAGTTAACCACTTACCTAAGTCTTTCCTGTGCAAGTAGGAGAGTGCTCATGCCCCATCAGTCAGGCTTTTATCCTTTGGGCTGTGTGAAGTCTCCTCAGCATCTAAAATAAGGAGCTGAGATGTGTGTAGTGGCTCTGTGAGACATTCAGTCACATAAACATGCACTAGTGCCAGGTCAGACACAGCTTCTGCTGTCACATCCATGATCTGACCCTGTCCTAGCCGGCCCAAAACAGAACAGCTTGATGTGTTCTGGTGGACAGTAGCAGAAAAAAAACCCCCAACACAACACATGGGAAGAAGCCACACATGGGAAGAAGCCCCACATGGGGCTATCCCCAGGGAGGTGATGGTAGGACATGGTCTGTAGTGCTTGTGATGCCCCAAATGGAGCTGTCTCCTGGATGGGTCTGGAGAGCTCTGCCTGGGGCCACAGGGAGTTTGGGGCAGGTGAATATGAGCAGGAGGGTCTGCTCACCCTCCAGCAGCCCCCCTGCAGAAGAGATTTTATTCCCTCTTCTTCTTCCTCATTCTCCTCATTTTGTGATGAGGTGGGGTGTTATTTCCCCTGCACTGATCATATATGAACCAGAAGCTTCAGAAGTGACTCAGTTTCCTCCTGCTTTCCCTTCAAAATGGGGTAAAATTGTGACTTTGTGTCTGGAGGGGTGATTTGGATGGGTGGGATCTCTCATCTCCCATGTGGGGGGGGCTTTGGCAGCTGAGCTGGCCAGTCTCTGTGAGGGGAGAAGGAAGGAAGGGAGGATGAAGAGGATGCTCCCTCCCTGCAGAAAATCCACGCTGGGTTCATGAAAAGGCAAAGGCATTTTCGACAGCACTGATGAGGACATCAGCTTTCCCCGCCACCACTTAACATTCGTGTGAACCAGCTACCAGCCTGAATTTGGGCTGCCCCAGTGGTTTCCATTTGTTTGGCTTCACTCTATTTCTTTTGCAATTACTTTTATCCATTGCTTAATGAATTATGCAAAGCCTGTGCTTCTCCTGAGCCTGGGGAAGATAAGCTGCTGGCTACTCCAGAGGGTAGCTATGGCTGCATTTCACATTATCAGGAATGGCTGGTTTGTGTCCTGCGTGCACTCCAAAGGGTTTCTCCTTGGCGGGGATGTTGTCCTGCAGCTCTCCCCCGCAGGAGGGAAGGAAAGGGGACTCCTGTGATGATGCTGGGCATGGAGAACTGTGGATGGGTGCTCTGTGGTCTTCCTTGCCTGCCTTCTGTCTCTCCTAAAGGGACCAGGACAGGCTTAGGTGCTGCTGCCAAGAAAGCCCAGAGCTAGAGCTGCAGCCTTGACTCACATCTGGAAATGCCCCTGATTAACCAGGCTTGGAGATGGCAGGATGAGCATCCAGCCAAGGTGCTGTGAAGGAAGGGGAGACATGGTTTAGAGAGGGGTGACATGGTGTGAAGAGGGTTGAAATGGCTTGTGAAATGCCTTTTCCCAGCTCCCTTAAAGCAGTCTCACTGCAAGTGGCTTCTGCATTCTGGCACAGCATTTCTCTGCCTCTATTTTTTTCTCCTCTCTTCTTTAATAAAAAGCTGATAAAACTGACCCAGAAGATAGTGCTTGCTTAGCTTTGCACAGGACTTTTAAAAAAGTATTTAACAATAAAAGCAGTAAGGAGAATGAACAGGCGGCCAGGGAAGGAGGAAGGGCAATGGAAGCAGGGGAGCTCCAGTGCTTTTGGCATTTCATCGTGGGGAGGGAGCAGGGAGAGTGTCCCACGGGCATTCAGGATGGTGCTGAGCTCCATGCTGAGAGCTGCTTGCTATCAACTCGGCTGCCGACAGCAGCGCAGGCACTGCGAGATGCTGCTCCAGCCGTGCGCCCTCTCCTTCTCTCCCTCTTCCACATCTGGCACACAGCTGGACCAGCTCTGATGGGTGGTGCTGCTGTAGCTGCCCCCACCTCATCCTGGAGCGTGGAGGGGTATCAAGGGCACCTCTGGCCATTGAACCCCCCATCACAACAGCTTCTGGTACCTCAGGATCTTCGTTTTCCCTTTCTGTGCTTCCCTTGAGCCTTGCGCGTTGTCTGGTTGCCACTTCTCACCTCTTAATTTGGTGCAGGACGACAGAGCCCTGGCCCAGGCTGCCCAGAGAGGGAGTGGAGTCTCCTGCTCTTTAGCCCCTTGCCAAGGGTGACTTCCCCAGGACAGGCTGGCTCTGTGGCACGGCATTTCCCTTCAGCCCAGGCGCTCTGAACTGACGAGAGCAAGCAGTCCCTCAGGGCCTGTTATAAATTAACCTAGAAAATTTCAGCTCTAAAGCATTTGCCCTTTTTCAGCGCTTACACAAAGGGCAGCTCCCTGTGAGGGTGTCAAGGGGAAGGCAAAACCTGAAAAGAGCCGGGGCGATGCGAACGCGGCTCCTGGGTGAGCTGCAGCTGCCTCAGTGCAGGAATTCAGAGTCATAGAATCACAGAATCATTTTGGTTGGAAAAGACCTTTAAGATCATTGAGTCCAATTGTTAACCCAGCCTTGCCAGGGCCACCACTGACCCATGGCCTGAGCTCCACATCTGCACGGCTTTGAGATCCCTCCAGGGGTGGGGACTCCACCACTGCCCTGGGCAGCCTGGGCCAGGGCTTGACAACCCTTTTGGTGATGAAATTTTTCCTAATTTTTGCCATGAGATGATGCCTGCCCTGGCCCTGCCTGAGCTTGCTGCTTTTCAAGGAGGATGCCCATCTCTGGTCTCCTTTCTGGGCTGGTGGCACGGCTTCTCCTCACCATGGAGCAACAGCAGCCCCAGCTTCAGCCCAAGGGCAGTTCCCTTGGTACCTCTCTGCAGGCAGTGAGCAACAAAAGCTAAAAAGCGCAAAGAAAAGAGTTTAGGCACAATTTACACAGGCTGGGGAGCTGAAGCTTATAAATTCAAAGCAGAATTATGGTGCAAATGTTTATCGGTGAAGGCAATCAGCTGTGGGAACCACTTATCTGAAAGTGCAATTAAATGTTGTTGCTTGGATTCAGACATGTCTCTTTTTTTTTTTTTTTCCCTTCCTTTTTCCCTGTTAAAAATAAGTTCTTGCTGAGCTGCAAGGCATATCTGTGTTTGATTCAGGATCCTTTGCACGAAACACAAAAAAAATCTGTGCTCTGGGTTGTTCAAGAGGCCAGGCTGAGCGACTCTAATTATCCTTTTTGGGCTTAGGAGATAATAATAAGAAGAAAAAATCTATCTTAGAAGGGAAAGAATATCACTAAGTTCCTTTGAGCTGTTTTTTAGGGGGTTGGGTTGTGTTTTTTTTTCGGCTGAGGCTGAGGCAGCTGTAGCTTGGAGAGATAAAGCACAGACACTTGCATTTTCAGTCGGCAGCTCAGGTGACTTGCTGCTTTCAGACCTTCACCCACAACGGGCTGGATGTGGTCTGGGTGCTCCAGATCCACCACATAACGCTCTAAAATCAAAGCTTGCAGGGTGTTTCTTCTCATAGTCTGTGGGTCTGGGTGCCCATTCCTTGTCCTGTTAGTGGTTTGAATTTTTTTTTTTTGCTGGTGGAGGATTTCAAACAGCTTCCAGAGCAAGAGGCCTTCCTTTAATTTGAGGGATGTGGTCACGGTTAGGTAGTGTGTCCAGAAAGGACAGAAAAAGTGTGACTCCCTCCCAAAAGTGGGCCATGGCTCGTTTTCTCCAGCAATGGAGAGCCCAGACAAGGGATGCTGATTTTGGTGGGTAACCTCTAAACATCTAAGTCAAGGTGGTGGAATCCCAACCCTGATTTTTTTAAGCCCCAACCCGAGAGCGCCCACATTCTGTCCTGAAGGATTTAGCTGAATTTGGGGGATCTGCAGCAGAATTCAGACCTGAACCCCTTTTCCAAGCCCAGCCCCAGCAAAACGGGGAGGTTCACCTTGCAGGTACGATGTCTGACGGCGGAAAAATCGTACTCTGTACTGCATCCCCCAGAATTTTAGGGCTCACAACAGGTGGGTCCCTCTGGAACTGGGAGTGAGACACGAGTACAAGCACATGTGCAAGGCGTGCTCCCCAGGCTACCTGCGTGTCACATAAGATCATAGATCATAGATCACAGAATGGCCTAGGCTGGAAGGGACATTAGAGATCATTGAATCCAGCCTCCCTGATGCCAGGGACACCATCTCTTGACTAGATCAGGTCATGCTCCTCCATACATTGTTTGCTGCACCTTCCTCACCGTGGTTTTCTGCTACGACAGCAGTGGATGCGGCGTCCGCATACCCGGACGAGCTTCTTGCTGCAGAAAGCTGCTGGGAGGCTGCTCAGCCGGGATCCTGGGAGCTTTCTTCCAGGCCACCGCCCTTTCCAAATGATGTTATTTGTTATTTTTCTTCCTGACAAACCTCTGACTGAGGTGGTGGCGGTGCTCACACACCCTTATTTCTATGCCTTGCCTTGGGAGCCACACCTGAGTTCTGGAATCTGCTTGTTGGAGAGGACCTACCTGCAAAGCAAGATGTCCCTGTGCTCAGAGATGTCCAAGAGCAAGGGACAGGCTGTCCTCCAGGATAACCAACAGAGATTTACCCAGATGTGTTCGTTGCAGAGGCGGAGATGCCTGCGCATTCTAATTCCTCCCCAAAATCTGGTCTCTGGACAGAGAATGGCATTTCTAAGGAAGGGAAAAAAAAACCACACCACCAACCCAGGACCTGGCTGTGTTCAGGAACAGGGCTCTGCTGGGGTTTCAGGAGATGTTTCCAAAATTTTTTCAGGTCCCAGCCCACGTCAGAAGCACGTGGGCAGAAGTCTGTGCCTGGACTGTGGTTTAGTCTTCTATGGAGATAAGGTAGGGGTTTGGGTTTGTCTTGTACTGGCCAAAGGTAAGGAGAGATGGATCAAAGGCTTTGCTGAGGTGGTGAACATGCACAGACACCACGTACCAGGAAGGATCAGGAGAATCTTATCAAGACTTAAAGGGGACTGATAAGAAAGATGGGCAAAGACTTTATAGCAGGGTTTGTAGCGCAGGATGAGGGGTTTTAAATTTAAAGAGGGGAGATTCAGACCGGATATAAGGAGGGATTTTTTTACAATAAAGGGTGATGAGACATTGGCACAGGTTGCCCAGAGAGGTGGTAGATGTCCCAGCCCTGGAAATATTCCAGGTAGTTTGGATTGGAGAAGAACTTTAGGATCATTGAGTCCAATCGTTAA
>NW_009735234.1:0-990 GCF_000703405.1 Apaloderma vittatum | reverse complement strand
AAGAGACCCTTCCCTGTGTCTCTACCCCCTCCTGCCAGGGAGCTGCCGAGAGCGAGAAGGGCTCCCCTCAGCCTCCTCTGCTCCAGCTGAACAGCCCCAGGGCCCTCAGCCGCTCCTCAGCACACTTGGGCTCCAGACACTGCCCCAGCTCCGCTGCCCTTCTCGGGACACGCTCCAGCCCCTCCAGCTCCTTCTTGTCCAGAGGGGCCCAAACCTGAACACAGATATCGCTGCTGTGGGGCTATTTCCAGCTTTCTGTTATATTTCAGGGGTTTTTTTTCGTTTGCTTCCTTGACTCATTGCAGAAAACGTAGAAGGGGAAAAAATAGCTTAAAAATGACTGTTGGTGTATTTCTGAAGAATATTTCACTAATTTCTTCCTGTGGAGTTGCTTGATAAGCACTTTCCTTTCCAGCCTGTGAACGTCGTCCTGCTGCTGCCGTATGCAATGCAGGGCTCAGCATCCCGCTGTGCACCCGGAGGAGCTTGGTTGGGAGAGGTTGCCTGGCTTTGGGGAGAGGCCACAGGAGACCCAAGACTTGGAAAGCTGAGGGAAGCTCAGGTGGTTTAGCCTGGCAGATGGATGTAGGCAGCAAGAAATCATAGGCTTGTAGAAAATCCATAAAAAAACACAAATGGAAGTGATGTTTATATGTATAAATACATATATTTTTGGCATATGTGAAAATGTGTAGATGTACAAATGCAAAATGTGTGTATATATGTAAACACACATACACACATTTATACAATGTGTATTAATATTAATACCGTGCATATAAAATATTTGGCACTGAGGCACATTCTTTGTAAGACTCCTGTAAACAGCCCTGGGAAAAATATCAGGCTAGTAAGCTTTTTTCCATGGTGATCTGGATAGTTAGGCTAGTTAGCCTTTTCCCACGGTGATCTCGGCTCCACCCTCATCCCCTCTGCCCCACAGAATCATAAAATCACAGAATCAGTAAGTTTGCCGACGACACCAAGCTG
>NW_009735233.1:563-16737 GCF_000703405.1 Apaloderma vittatum | reverse complement strand
TCCCCTCTCCCCTCTCCCCTCCTCCCCAGACCCCCGGTCTCCTGCGGCGCTCCCGAGAGCCTCCAGCATGGGGTCCCCGCGGGGGGATCAGCTGAGAGCCAGGGCAAGCATGTTGGGTGCCAGGGCCACCATCTCTGAAGGCTTGTAGCAGTCTGAGGTGCTGGGAGAGATGTGCCCACAGGGCTGAGCAGAATGGATGTCCTCGTTATGGTTATTTTTCACTCTGATTCGCTCAGATGGGATATTTCTGACACTAGCAAAAAAGGGCCCTTCTTTTCTCTAAAGCTGACGTGGAATCCCATTGCCCTGTGTCTTTTCCTCTCCTGTGGGTTGGGTTGTTTGTTTTTTATTAAACTACATCTCTGCAAAAGACACGCGTCCGGCAGTGGAGCTTGACGGCACAGCCTCTGTCCTGAGAAACGCAAACCGTCCACGTGTTTTGAACATTGGTTTGGGGTTTGTTTTTGTTGTTGTTGTTGGTTTTTGTTTTTTTTTCTTTTTTTCCAAAGAGAATTTGTGCTTTTACTTGTCAGACCTGAGGAATAAAACCCAGTCGATGTTCTTAGCCTCTGCTTGTCTTGGCTGAGCCCGGCAGGGCGGGCACGGGGTTACGGTGGGGAGGAGGGAGGATGTCACCATGTGGGGTGACATGGGGTCCTCCCCAGGGGGGGGAAGGAAAAAAGAGATGTGTGGGGATGTTTGCACTGATTGAAGCATTTGCTCAAGCCCTTTCTGCAGCCTGTGAATGCCAAGCCCTCACTAACACAGTGCCAGAGAGGCATCGAGCCTGGTGAGGACCATGGACTCACCCTCTCCTTATCCTCTTGAGGGGTGGCAAATGTTTTTTCCTACCTGGGGATGTTAAATCAGCCTCTGAGCTGGGAAAGTTGGGTTTGCACCATCTCCATTTCCATCCCACCCTGCCAGCTCACCACCGGCAGCTCCGCGGGGAAGCACTTCCCAGCTAATTCCCCAGCGAAGGTACTGGCAAATGGTTTCTGCCAGGCTCTGGACACAGCCTTAAACCCCTTCCCAGGTGAGCTTTGCTAACGCGCTGTAATGCCTGGGGTTGGCAAAGGAGCGGTGCCAATGGGCTGCAGGAGTTTTTCCATCTATCTGTGGGGCACCTGGCCTGGGCACTTGGTTTTCTATGTCACTAGGACCTTGGAGTTAAAAATACAACCTCACGTGCTCTGGGCCAGCTCATTCGGGATGTGGTTACTGACAACATTTAACGTTAAACCCCGGGGCGTGGGGGCCATGGGGGTACCTGCACTCCTGGTCACAGAGGGGAACCTGGGGTCTCTCAGCATGATTTTATATATTAAATTTAATTCTCAATGGTTGTTACAGAGCCTGGACCCACAGGCAGTGCAAAACCCCCTCACATCCGTCAGCAGGAGCCAGCCGCGGGCTCAGTCACAGCAGCTCTGCCAGGAGTGGCTGTGAGCACAGCAATTTTTATGAATAAAATTTAATGAATGCAATACTGATACCAGGCTGGAAAGCAACAAAGTCATGAGTCACAGCTCCAGCTCCACGTCCTCTTGGAACTGTGACACCTCTCCAGCACAAACTGTCCCTCCTCTTCCTCACCTCAAAGGATTACTTTTTTCAAGTATTTAAAAAATCATCCCCAGCCTTGCAGGCTCCCCAGGCCCATCCCTAGTTTTGTTCCAAGTGCCCCCTGAGTGACCCTCAGGCTCCAGCACTGCAGAGCGAGCACCTGGATGTGGCCCCACAGCAGCCCTTGAGCAGGGCTGTAGGCGCAGGGGACCAGCTGCTGGGGGGTGGAATTAGCCCCAGCTGAGCCCCTATCCCAGCCCAGGGTATATGAGGAGCTCCCCAGGCTCCAGCTGCCCCAGGGCTGGGGTGAAGGGAGCTCCAGGCTGGCTTCAAGGCTGCAGCACAGGTAAGGGCTCTTGTGCTCCTGCTAAATATGCATTTTGAGGGAAGGATTTTTTTTCCTCTTTAATAACTTTCAGATTTATTTGGTGCTGCTTTCTGATTAATTTCTTAATAATGTCTTACAAAGGCTGTTGTAAGGTGCGTTAGCAATAATTTCCTAATGGCTGAGGCTGGCAATTACCATTGAGGACCTCTTATATGGGCAGCGTGCTTGGACCTGCACAGCCAGCGGCTTCTCCTGATGTTGGATTGTCTGGAGTATTGTATGCTAATGAAGTAATTGTAACTGAAGATCTGCTTTTTAAAAAAAAATGTGACCTAATTATTCAAGTGAAGGATGGGCTGGTTTTTTTTAAAAAAAAAAAGTAATCCCTACTGTGTTTCTGCATCAGGAAAAATAAGTTTGGAAACACTGGGGCATTTCTGTGTCAGCATCTTCCCATGTCTGAGGACGGGGTGGGAAATATGTGTTTCTGGGGTATCAGGGTGCTGCAGAGCTGGGGGGGAATGGGAACGCTTTGCTCAGCCTGCCCGTGAGGTAATGACTTGGAGCCATTAGATCTGTAACAGAATGCTATAATGGCCACTCTGCCAATTACATTTCATGGGTTTATAGCAATTATCCTGCATCGGCTGGTGTCATAACACATTATGGTTTATAGCTTAATAGTGGCTCTATCGAGGAGCTGCTGGGTGCAGGACATGCACAGGGAGGAGGCGGCAGATTCCCACAGGTCTGACCCTGGGGCTGGCCAAGGGGGCTCAGGAGAAGCTGGGACATGGGGCTCTGCCTTCTCAGACCCTCTCACGCGTGGCAGAAGGGACAGAACTGCATTCATCAGCCATTTGGGCCACCTCTTTACTGTCTGAATTGCTCCAGGAGGCTGCTGCTCCCTCATTTCTCCTTCTGAAGTGGCCAGAATATATAATCTACTTCCCAATACCCATTTTGTTTAAAGCCAAATCACTTTTACTGGAGGCAGAGGAGCCATCCGAATCAGGCCTTTCAAGCCCTGCTCTAGGGGCAATGCTGATGCTGCCAGCATGGGGCCGTGTGCCCCAATCAGGGAGGGGAGAGGAGCAGCTGCTGGAAAGATTCTCTTTTTTTTTTTTCCTTTTGAAGAAACCAGTTTGGATAAAATACAAAGGGGGTGGTGTAATTCAGCATGCTGGGCAGTTTGCATCAGGCTCTGCATTGCACGTGCCGTGCTGCCTGGGCAGCAGCTGGAGCAAGAAGCAGGAGGAGATGCTGGGGTTGGGGCTGAGCTTGCAAATAGGGCAGCTCTTGGTGCAGCTCAGGACCATGAGCTTGCAAGCTTGGCTCTAAGCCCCAGCAAAACCCTCCTGGGCAGCTGGAGGGAAATGTGAGTGGTTCGTGCAGCCTTTTTTTTGGTTTGGGAAAGATTCTTCTAGTGTCTTTGCAGTGGTAATCCCAGTCGCAGCGCAAGTGGGGTGGTTTCCCAGCGCTGCCAGACCCAGAGCTGGGCTGTGCTGATGGGGAGGGCTCGGGGCTGGGAACGCAGGAGATAAGGGGACTGAATCATGGGAACCCGGCTGTGGTGGGGGAACCTGCTGCCTGAAACGGGGTGAAGGAAATGAAGAGATAAGGATAAGGTCAACCAAGCCCTGGGAGAGCTCGCCGGGTGGCTCAGCGGCATGAGATTTGGTTTGCAAGAGGCTGAATAAACCTGTGTCCTGGGCTGCCAAGGAAAGCTGCGGGGGCTCTGCCAGCATCACGGACTCCCAGCGAGGCAGGAGCCAGCGGGACCGAGCAGCTCCTGAGCTCGGGTTCACACCCCGCTGGCGCCAGGCTGGGCGAGCGTGCGGCTCCTCGCAGGGTGCCGGCTCCCGACTTGTCCCAGAGGATTTATTTTCCTAAAATGGAAGCAAAAGCTGAATTGATTTATTTTGGCTGGCAGCATGCAGAGCAGGGTAGATAATCCTCAAGAAGCTCCAAGGCTGTCTAGATACACCAGGCATCTCCAGAGGCCCAGTTTCTTCTCCTAGAAGAAGTTGGTCTTATTCTGTGACTCTCTGGCTCCTGTGTTGATATAAGAAGTGTTGCTATAACACTTCTGGGTGTTTTTCCTTCCCAGAGCCCTCTGGAGCATCCCTGGCTCACACAAACCCAAACCCCTTTGGTACAAGCCAGTTCTTTTTTTCCCCCAGAGAATATCCCACAACCATCCAGGTGTTTCTCTGCTAAAGTCGAGGTTATCTAGGGTTTTTCATGTTTCTCTTTGGGAGTTTCCCTCCTGTTGGAGATATTGCTTTGTCACTGTTTTGGTCTCTATTTGCAAAGTGAATCTCATCTAGTTTATTTTGGATGTCTCCAAAGAGAAGGCTTTACTACACAATGGCCATGGGGACAGACAAAAAAAACTTTATTCTTCTCTAGTGAGAGAAACCAATGACATAGAAATAACCTGCCTTTCTGTCTCTTTTAAATCAAAGCTCCTGGCCATGCACCACCTCTTGGAGTAGACCAAAAAGTTTCTGAAGCTTTGCCCATCCCAGCAGAGAGGAGAGACCCCCATAGACAGGGGGGAGATATTTTCTCCTGTGTGTTTTCTTTTGTCAGCTGGCAAAACCCAGTTGTAAATGCTGCTGGTTTAAGGGCTGTCCTGCCATTTAGGTGACACCTTCTGCTCCCAGCCAGATGCTCTACAGCAAGCCCATCCTGGAGAAAAGGTGAATTTTATCTTAACTTTCCTCTTCCGTATTGCAACAGAAATCTTCCTATCCAAGGCAGTCTTGGAAAACTCTCGTTATTAAAAGACCTCCTTGAAACATGTTATGGCAGCCAAAGAGGGTGGTTATGAAGCACGAAAAGCCTGCAGAAGAGCTCATTAAAACAATAAATTACAACTAATTAGAATAAATCAAGCTAAATCATCTCCAGTGTGAAGGTAAAATGAGGTGTGAGTGAGTGTTTTTAATAAGGCCGGTGCTAATCCCAGGCTCCTCTTTAAAGTGACTGTGAGTCCTGCTGCAGCAATAATCTTGCTGCTGGGACCCGGGTGGAAAACAGACCCAGACAAAGGCAAAAGGAAAGCGGGGCTAATGGGATTTTTAATTGTTTCCCAATCTGAGCTGCCTGTCCCTAATTGCAGTTGGTTGGGGCCAGTGCAGCATCTGCAGTGGCTCGCAGAGGAGCTGGCACAGGTCAAGGTGCTTGATTTTGCCCACTTGGGTTTTTCTCCTCACCTCTCTAATTTACAACGTGAAAAGGGGTTTTGTTCCTCTCTGTCCTTTTGCTTCATCAGGCGCAGCCACAGCTAAATGACTTCTCTGCATAATGAGTAGTGAGATCATCACAACCGCCTTGGCTCCGAGTCAGTTCTCCTCCAAAGAGCTGCTCAAAACAAGGGAGAGGAGAGAGGGAGGGATGGGGGAGGCAGTGGGACAGGTGCCCTGCCTACACCCAAGCAGCCCCAGAGGTGGGTGCTGGAGGGGGACGCCGTGGACCCCTGCTCCTGCACCAGCAAAGGGAGGTTTGGGACATCTTGTAAACACTCGAGCCAAAGGTCCCGGGGAGCAAAGACCAGCAGCTCCAGTCTGATCCACACCATGATGGGGTGCTGGGGCAAACCTCCTGCAAAGTGTCAAACACCCACATAGGACATCATTGCCCAGAAGGTATTGGAGATGCCAAAGCAAAATGTTTCCTGCTGGCATGAGCAAATCGCTTCTGAAAGCGCCTGGAATTGGGCTCAACTCTTGGTGACGCAGAGCCCAGAGCCAGCACGGGCGCTGGTCACGGTCAGCGGTGACGGTGCTGAGACACCGTGGCTCGAGCCTGCCTGGCTGCTGCTTCCCCCAAGGGATGGGCACCACTGCCAGTGCGGGAGAAAAGTATTATTTTCATTAAGCTTAAATGATTAGCTCCAGGCCTTGATAATGATACTTAATAGATCTATTTATTTTTATTTTTTTTGCGATTACACTGTTGTATGCAGTGGTGTATATCATTAATAACCTTCTTTAAACCCCTTTGCTTTCACTGCTGCTAATTACATTCAAGCCCTTCTTATGCCTAAGCCTGATTAGCTGCCTACAAAGAGCCTTTACCCCATGGAGAATGTCCGTCTGTGTTGGGAGGCAGATGCTGATGTCTTGGGTTACTGGGATGCTTGGATTTGGCCAAAGGGAGATGATGAACAGAAGGTGAGGGTGGTGAAGTCAAAAGTTGCACCCTTGTTTTCCCCAGGGGGTGATAACAAACACATTAATGATTCAGCATTTTCTCAAGGAAGCTCAGGACTTGCCTGTTATTGCCAGATCCAACCTGTGTGGTCCCCGTGTTGGATGTGGCTGGGTGGAAGAAGGAGCATCACCACCATCTCCAAACTCTCCCTGAAACTTGCTGTAGCCCCTGGGGGGAGCAGCCAGGCTTGGCTCTGCTCCTCCCTGCCCACACCTCCCTCCCATCGCTCTGCGAGTTGATTATTCCATTCGGATTAACCTCTCTTTAACTCCTTGATTAGCTGCATTTTAAAACTCCGTTTGTTTTCCTTTTTACATCAAGCCAGAGCCAAAAAAAGAGGGCAATTTGCAGGTATACTGATTTACTGCAATTTCTGAAAATCAGGGCGAACGCCGGGCAGGCGTGCTCGGCATTTCAACTCCTCCCCAGCTCTGCTTGGCAGCTTTGGGAAGAACACCACGGAACCAGCATCTCCTCGAGCTCCTAGGGCTGGTTTCCGATGGTATCAGTGCAAACCTGCATTTCAAGGATGGAAAGTGTCTTGTTCTGCATCTTGGGGAAACTGAGGCCCTTGTGAAGCAATGTATGTGGGGTAGCAAGGCAGATCCTCAGTGCTGAGATGTCCTTTTGGTCCCTCGGGGACATCTGTTTCTCTACTGGGAATGTCCTTGATGACCCTGATCTGCACACAGCAGGTATTTCTCAAGATTAGGCTGTTTGACTTAAGACCACACAGGGTTGTAGGATCATGGTTTGGCCTTGTCTGGTCCTGATTTTCCAGGTCTAGACTAAGTCCTGGGCTTGCTGAACCCTAACCAGAGGTTAAGAGACAAGTCCATTTTATTGACTTTCATCTTTGGATTAATAAAGCCAGGTTAACTAGTTCAGAGGCCATTGTGTCTTGGTGCTACAGTCAGTCTCTGGACAGTACTTTGACATAAAAAGTAAAGATTTTATGTATTCTTTAATCCTGAGTTTAGCTCCCAATCTCTACAGAGTCCAACTGTTTCTGATAAAATACTCTGCGTTCCTCCACCAGGAGCTTGGAGCTAGGGCAGCCGCTTCCCTCTGCCATGCAGGAGACACATGGGGAAAAATCAATAATATCTTCAAAAGCCAGCAAAGCATTACTGAAGCAAAACAAGGCAAAGCCAAGCAGAGGGTTTTGCCTTGTGGGACTGTGGTGCCTGAAGCTGGGCTCCCCTGCACGGGTGGTGCTGGAAGTGAAAAAGTCTCTCAGGAGCCATCTGTGAGCTGTCAAAATATATTATAAGCTGCAGTTGAGGTTTAAAAAGCTTCACACCAATGCACAATTTAGGGGAAGCATCTCGCATTTCCAGAGCTATGCAACAAGATTTTCTGAAATTACAATGATATAAGAAAATGTCTTTTAAAGTGGCACCCAGATGGCGGGGGGGAAATTGTGCTGTCTAAATTATCTTCCGATAAATTGAAGCTAAAGGGATGTTAAACATTTTATAGGGTGTTTTTTTCCCCTCTCCTTCTTCTACCACCTGCTACTGAAATGACACAAAAAGAGTCATCAAACAGAGCAAGTGAGATCCTTGCAGTGCAGGGCTTAGAAAGTGGACTCAGTCCTGCATCTGATGACAGAGAGACCCCAAACCTGCCAGGATCTGCTCTGGGCTCCTCACATGCTCATCCACAGAGGTTGGGTTGCATGTGGGGAGTGGGAGAGGTTGCAGGATTCAGGTTTCTCTGGCCACAGTGTGAGCCCAGAGCGATGGGGAGAGGCTGTTGGCCCGGCGGAGCGACGCCAGTGAGATGCGATGGCTTGGAGCTGCATTTCTCCTTGGAAAGCCACCTGCCACTGCATGCATTGATCAGCGATCAATGGCTTTGACTTGCCCTAACATCAGCCGCCCCCAGAGCTGTGCTGCTCTCTTGTGCCTGTCCCTCTTGGGAGAGGCTCCGTCCCCCCCCAGCTTTGAGGTGATGCTGTAGAGACCCCCCCCAGCATCACTCTGCTGGGCACCAGGCACCTCCCTTGCAGTTTTTTTTTTTCTTTTTCCTCCTTCTTGGTATTCACAAGTGAGAAGTGGTTTTGCTCCTAAGCTAAATATGTCCCTTTGTCTTGTAGCGGCTGCCAGGTTTTAAAATGTTGGCAACTTGTGAAAGCACAGAGAGGACAAGTGCCAATAGTCATGTACCCGTCTTTACTCAAGGAAGAAGAACTGGGCTTTGTGGCTTTTTGCTTTTTGTTTTGAAAGTAAAATTAGCCTGTTTGCCCGGTCGTTTACTTAAGCTGTTCGTCATGGCAAAAGAAACGTGTGCAGGCTGGTTTGTCTCCTCTGACAGGTCTCGATTCCTCGGGGTGGGCTGGGGTGCTCAGAGGAGAACGTGAGCAACTACAGGAAATATGCAAGCGTTGGTTGTGTCGCCTTCTGGGAAGGTGAGCTGGGGGTGATGGAAGAGCAGCCCTGGGGCTCCCGGGAGGCATTTCTCTCACCCATAGCTCTCTCTCTGCTTGTGCCACTGAACACTGACGGGGCAAGCGGCTTCGGTGCCCAGACAGGGCGTGCACCCAGGGCCCTGCAACTGCCTGACGGGTCAGAACCGCTGCTGCTCCCAGACCCATCCAAGCCTGGGCCGTGTTGGGCAGCTGCCCCTTCAGCCACATATGAGCTTTTTAAAATGATTTGCAGTGTGGTCAAATTCCTCACAGACGGTGGGTCCATCCATCGGGCAGGGCGATGCTGCTGATGAGGGGTAAGATGTCTCTGTGCTTAACACGAAATGGAGGTCGCTGGCACGGTGTGTTGCTGTGGTTTTTTCCAGCGTGGCAGAGCGCTTCCCAGCCGAGATCTGGCTTGAGTTTTGGGAGAGATCCTGGGCAAGGTCCCAACAGTTATTTCACCGGACCGAGCCCGCAGGGAGCACCTGCTTGCCAGCAGCATGGGCCGTCCAACACCCAGCAGAGCTGCAGAAAGCCATGAGGGCTGGGGCTAGGCATTTTCAAACAACCTTGGCTGGGCAAGCTTTGCCAGAGCACTGCCTTTTCTTGTTATCTCTTCCTGCAATTACAGAACGATGCGGTGACAGCTATCCTGCGGTTTAATGCAAGAAGCTTCCCGCAGGTCCGGTGTGTGTAACACACAGCAGAGCTTGCTGGTACGACGTGGTACTGTCTCATCTTATCACAGCTTGAGGTGTTCAGCAAATAATCTGAATCTTTTCCTCGAATGCCAGATTACTTTGGAGGGGGGTAGTCGTGTTATCTATTATATTCACAAAGCCAGATAATAATAGTAATACTGTTTGGTGAAGCGCTGTTAATATAACGAGGTTGTCAGTTGTCACCAAGAACACTGTGTGTGGCAGCCTGTTAAAAAGTAAGTCAAAACAAGGTTGGCAGGAGCCAGCCTGAGTGTATCGTCATTGCTGCTGGGGCTCTGCGAGCACGATCGTGTTTCCCTCACACCAGAGCCGGCGAGGATGTTCTGTATCACAGAACTATGCTGGCTTGGCCAGCGCAGCCCATGACGTGGTTGCCGGCAGGGCAGCGGCGATGTGCCGGCGTGCTGTGGCTCATAGGGGCCCAGAAAGCTCTGCCCTGGGTCTTATGTTCAGGAGTCATCTCATTTTCGGCCGAGATGCTCACCCCAAGCTGTGCTGAGCCTGCCCTTGCCACCTGCCTGCCTTGCTATGTGAACTTGCTCCCTCCCACATCGCCACACTGCTCAGATGATCCTGCCCAAGGGATGCGCTGGGGTCAGCAAATGCTAAATCCATCCTAGGGTGTGATCCCCTTGGCTCTTCACCCTGTGGATGTGCAGATGCTGCATCACCCTAATGTGCAGTGCAGCCAAGCTCCCACCCTGGGCAGCGTCGGCTCATGTACCATGCACTCACCTTTCTCCTTCCTCTTTCCTCTAAACAAGGTATTTCAAACATAAACCCAATGTGGAGATGGGCAGCTACACATCTGGAAATGTTGCATGAGTATAAGAGGAGTATGAGAAGGTTTCTGTAGGAGTTCATCTCTACTCTATTTGCTCCACAGAGAGCAGTAAACTTTGCAGGCTCACAAAAGTCTTTCGTTGTTCTCTTGAGGAATTTCAGCACTGCCCCTTGGGGGCTTCAGACCCTGTGCATCAGCAGAGCTGGCTGTGGGTGGGGGGGATGCTCGCTGCACCTGCAATGAGAGCGCCACGGCAGCCCCATCTCCCTTTGAGCCTCCACAACACCAGCATTTTCCTTTTATAATGGAACGGAGAACAGAAAGCTCTGCAGAAGTGAAATGTCTCTCTCTAATCATCAGGTTATTTTCCTGTGCGTCTCTATTTTCTTATGTGTGTGTAAATACCTCCCACACACACGTACTTTTATCTCAAGGAGTGACATAAAAATAGCTGGAGATTGAAAAGGGAGCAGGCGAGGGGGCGGTTGTGCTTTTTGGAAGAATCTCTTCAAGGTTGGGAAAACAGCGAAGCCATGGTGAGAACGTGATCTGACAAAACCTCAGCTCCTCCAGGCTTGCGAGGAATGGTGCTAACGAAAGAGATCTTAATGACTTTCCCTGCGCATTTCAACTTCTTCCAAGAAGCCGAGGCCAGGAGTGCAGGCGCGAGGTTGCGCTTGAGGAGGTTTTGACAAGCACTGAGGAGCCAGGAGCTGCAGCTTGGGGGCTTGGCAAAACAACTCCTGTCCCGCTGATGCCAGGATGGCACGGAGGGGTCCCCAGCCTCCCTGGGCCATCAGCAACACCCACATCACTGGACACAGTCCCATGCCAAGCCCTGGACCTGCACTCTCTCCAACGCTCCTGCTCTGTGGGCCCCAGGCTGGGCATGTCGTGGGGGCAGATGGTGCGTAACACTGGGGGAGAAGAGGAACGCGCTACAACTTGATACGGATGTATAGGCTCTTATTTAATTTTTTTTTCTCTCCTTTTAAGTAAAACAGCAGCAAGGAGTGATTTCTGAGAGCCTGAGCTCTGCAAAGCGGAGGGAGGAAATTTCACCAGGGAATGCAAAAGGGGGAGGGTTATGTGATCGGGCTAAGCTTAGGATCATTTATCATCATCACTTCTCATGGTTTTACTTTTCAGTAACAAAAGGAAGGATCATAAAGAACTTTGCTGTGGGAAGCCTCATGGCTGGGCGGTAGTGCGCACGGGACATGGTGACTTTTGTCTGGGCTGGGCTCCTCTGACCCTTTGGCTTCTGCAAGTGTTTGTGCCTTCAGTGCTCTGTGCACAGACCTGTGTGCCCGGGCAGGTCACAGGTACTGTCTGGCAAAGGCACCTTGTTCTTAAAGCCAGCTCCCAGGGCGGTTGGCAATGTCCCACCAACCTCTTGCCAACCAAGTTGCCAACAGCTTCAGAGGTGGTTTGGCACAGTGAGGGGCAGGGTGGCCTTTGGTAGCAAAGCATTGCCCCTGCTCTGTGTTTTGGGCAACGATCTGCTCGCTGCACTACACGCCAGAGCTGCTTTTGGTCTGGTTGCTGTTACCAGGATCGGTCAGAGCGTGGCCAAGCCACCGGGTGCAGTGTTGGTGATGGGCTCTTTCCGCGGGCGTTGGAGCGGTTCCCTCTATAGCAAAGTTTTGGCAGTGCATATATAAGCCATTTGGGTGGTTAGTTGCTGGGGTTTTTTTCACAAAAAACACTTTCTCATCACCATCTTCTCCCATGGTGTAGGGCGAAGACCTGCCTCCGGGCAGGAAAGCGGGCGGGTTTGGGCAAGCCTCTCTCCACTCCTCACCCACGTTATATCAGCGCTGTGAAGACACTTCTCACTTAAATGTTGTGAGCCCACAGCTCCTCGGAGTCACACTTGTTAGCAGAGAGCTCGTAATTCTTCATTTTTTTCAAGTACAAATGTCTTTAGAAAAGGGCATGAAAGAAAACACTTGACTGAGGTCCCAGTGGTGACTAATTCCCATGGTACGTCCCGCTCTGACATTAATCCTGCTGAGCTCTCTGCGAGCTGGGGGAGTTTGCAGGGATCCTTGCAGGCAGCAGAGCAAAGAAAAAGCTGGATGTTGCTCAGGCAGAGCTAGAATGGGGTAGGCACGGGCTGCGGCTTGGTGGGACAAACCCCAGCATGCTCCCTTGGGGTGCCTGGGGAGTGCCTCAGGGTGAGCTGGGCTCAGTCTAAAGTAGGGGTACATATTAAAACCTAAAGCTGTTGCTGGAAAGGTTGGGGGGGGGAGGATCCATCTCCATGGAAGAGTTGGGTGGGGGTATTTTCTGCCCTAGCCAGGACACTCTTTATCAAGGAGGTGGCAGCTCAGCACCTGTAAATCGGTATTTGCAAACATGTTTTCTCCCACCAAATAAAAGCTGGCAAACTAGAGCTCTGCTGAGCAATTAACCCCTCTAACAACACCCCACAGGCACACCGTGAATACCGTACGCCCAAACTACATGCAAACCTCTGGAATGGGGCAGCAACACTGGGGAGAACCCGTAAGCCCCTGGAACCACCACTGCCAAACCACGGCCCCTGGCAAAGTGTCCCATTTCCTCCCAGCTTATCCATCTCATCCCAGCCCAAAGGCACCCCCTGGGGAAGCTCTGCCAGCAACTGGAGTGCTGCTGAGGCTGACCGTGCTGTGCTGGGGCCAGACGGCCACGTCCACAAAACAGCCCTGGCTTTGTTTGGTGCTTGGGTACCAGCTAAAAACACGACCCTCAGAGAAGACTTTCACCAGACGAAGCATCTCTTCCCCTCGGCTTCGCTCTGCCGCTCTTTACCTCGTGAGCCTGTGGAGCAGGAGGCAGCCCGTGCGCACCGTCGCCGAAACGGCTGCAGAGCTGGGCAGAACTAATTAAAGCCTCCACAAAATGACATCTACTTCCACAGATGGGAAGCTGCTTTCCCCTTTTTATGGCTGCTTCAGTTAATTAGTTATCTCGGAGGTTGCATTTGTATTCCCGGCTTTGTGAAATACCCTTTTGTTAACTACTCTTCATATCTTTTTATGAAGTCGGCCACTGAAACGGGCTCATTTATCTCATCAGTGACAGGCGGAGAGGCTTGCCCAGAGCTGCGTGCCAGATGCCGAGATTGTAAAATAGTGTTTGGCTTGTCTGGTGTTTGGAGAGGAGACAGAAGGTGCAGGGTTGTGAGAGGAAAGTCTCAGGCTACGTAAGCCAAGGTCTGGATCTTGACAACTCCTACAAAAACATCCAATCTGTTGCTTTTGGGGCAGCTTCAGGGGAGGATGCTCTTGTCGCCAGCTCTGGGCTTGGGGATCTCCATCTTCACCCGATGGGAGCAGTGTGTGAGCATCCAACCTTCTGGAGCTTTATCTGCTTGGGTGTGTGTGAGTCCCCATGGACGGGGCTCCTGTTGAAAAAAAGAAAATCTTGCTGTGGGTTCAGCCATCCCTCCATTCCAGAAGAGGTTTTTTGGTGATGAAAATCCATAACTTTTAAACTCAAACTTTGAAAATTCAGATCACAGCCTGATAGTTGAGGGGGGGAATAAAGCCCAAAATACGTAAATCTTTTTATTTTCTGCACCACTGATTTTGTATTGGCCTGTTAGCTGACGTTCCTGAAGGTATCTGCTGGGATGCAACTATTATACACCCAAACTGTCGCAAATGGAAACGCTGCTTTGAAAGACAAAGGGTAATTTATTGAGAAAAGGAAAGGATGTCATTTAGGTGGAAGGATGGAAGGAAGGGAGGCAGTGTCTGCAGAACTGCCAGAAGAGAAAACCAGATCCACTGATAGTCAGGGAACAGCTTTGAATTTCCAAGGCTGCCCTTGAGGGATAAGAAAATAAAAGCTAAGGACGGGAAAAAAAAAGAAGTCTTAAACACAGTGACAGCAGAAATCTGAAGGATCACAGTGAAAAATGGGACTTTCTCCTCTCTAACAACAACCAAGAAAAAGATAGGAATGTAATTTGTAAAAGCTGTTAAATTGCTACCAAAAATTGTAAGCTGGATGGCGAAATGACACGGAAGGAGAAAAGAAACAAATGCATACCTGTCGTTCCCAGAGTATTGCTTGAGAAGGGGACTAGATGATGAACAGGGTGGAGGAGAAACAGAGCTGAGGAAGGGAAGAGCTGGGAGAACCCACCCGCTAGTTGTTGCCGGGCAGGAGTTGTCCCCCAAGTGACAAACTTCTGGGGCAAGGAATTGCAAACAGTCTGGGGAGAGACACGATGACCTCTGCAGGAGCCTTGCCCCAAGGCTTGGGGTGCAGGGGACCCTCATGTGAGGAGCAGGGCCAGCAGCCCAGGAGGAACACGCTGTCTCCAGCATCAGCAGGACATCTCCCTGCCACCAAACAGCACTTGGGTTACGTTAAGGCCACTAGAAAACAAATCTGCTGGGGAAGTAGCGTGTGTTCGGGGCACAGCTCCAAATCCTCACAGGGCTGGGGTGTGGGATGGCAAGAGCCATCCCACCCCAGTCCTGAGCAGCACCTCCAACATCTGGACTGACTCAAGTTAAACCACGATGGGTGCTGGGGGTGACACAGCCAGGGTCCTCCCGCTCTAGGACCCGAAGCCCCCGGCAGGTCTCAACCTGCTGCAGCTGAAGCCAAGGCTTCTTCAAATGTGAATCCGTCAGCGATCCAAGCACCATGTTCTGAAGCAGAAAATCGCCCCATGAATGCAGAAGCAGATTTTTTAGGCATGAAAGCTGCTTCAAAATGCCACTTTTATATTTTTGGTGATTGTCTAGCAGATATTTCCCTTAAGTTCCTGGAGTTGAAATCCCAGTGCTAGACGAGATGTCACCATTTGTGTTGGGGAAGTCACTGAAACTCATTTTTTCTTAAATGTTTTAGCTCAAAACAGGTTCGTACACACAGGTACAACAAAAAGCAGGTGCTCTGAGGGTCGTCATTACCAAGTTGTGATACTTCTGTGGCTGTCTCAAAACGCTGGGTGTAGGAATATTTCTTTTCAGCTGGAAACATCTATGATTAAGCCACAGCCAATGTAAAAACTAGCAGAAATTGCATTTCCAGCTCGGCAATTTAGCAGATCTGTGTGTGAGTGCCTCCAGCCCAGATCACTCTGGAGGGTGGGAGGTTTCTCCTGAAAAACAAAAAGGTACGGGACAGCGGGTTTGGGGGGAACAATTCCACTTGCAGAAAATACAAAGCCGGGAAGCAAAATGAGTTGGGGGATTCTTATCTGCAAACAAACCCCCCTGCACCCTCCTGCAACCTTGGGGCTGCAGAGCTCCCCATCTCCGCTCCTCTGGCTGCGGCTCACCCCTTCTGCCCTCTCGTCACCCTAAATCTAAAGTTCTGACAGCAAAGAAGTGTTGGACAGACGAAAATGCAAGGCAATAATAGCAAGGAGGGGTTTTTTTCAGGGTTGAGAGGGGAAGACAGGGAGGAGGGAGTGCGGAGGAGGTGTTTCCAGGTACCCCATCCCTTCAGAGGGCTTGTGGAGTGATCTCGACAGGCTAAAAACCCAATCAGCTGGAAATCACACACCTCAGATAACGCACCATTGCTGCAGATCACCCGCGTGTTTCAGGGCTGAACGAACGTGGTGCAGAATTCAGCTCAAGCTCTCATCCGCCACCACGTACAGCTCATTTGACAATGTTTGAGCGGGGTTTCAAAAGGCTTTTACTGAAAACAGTGGCAGGAGGAGTGAGACGTGATGAGTTTTCTCAAGGGCTGAGCCGGCAAAGGGATGCGGGTGCCAGCAGTGCCCCCGTGCTGCTCCCTGGGAGGAAGCCAAGGATTGTATTTAATTAATTGAAACACTGATGACTATTACCTTTATGGTTACAATGACATTCAGGTCTCTGGCTTCCAGTGCTTTACTGCTGAGTCTTCTAACAATTTGAGAAAGTGATAAAGGTGGTTTTGTTTCCTGAATGCATTATTTATGGCCTTGGCCTCCCGTAGTGTCACCCAGGGGGGGCACCTTAGCTTGTCCCTAAGCTGGGGGATGGATGGGCCCCTCCGGGTGCGGCCTGCGGGGAACCCCAGCCTGAGTTTTGCAAGAGGAACCCCTTCGCAACTCCCTCCTTGGGCCCTGGCGCACACCTCCTTGCACGTGGCCCCGTGTGCACGACTCCTTGCACGACTCCTTGCATGTGGCC
>NW_009735233.1:0-306 GCF_000703405.1 Apaloderma vittatum | reverse complement strand
GGCCCCATGTGCACAACTCCCTGCATGACTCCTTGCAGTGGCCCCATGTGCACTGCTGCTTGCATAACTCCTTGCACGAGGCCCCATGTGCACACCTCCTTGCACAGCTCCTTGCACGTGGCCCCATGTGCACACCTCCTTGCACGGCTCCTTGCACGTGGCCCCATGTGCACACCCCCTTGCACGACTGCTTGCACGTGGCCCCATCTGCACACGGCTCCTTGCCCCCCCCTGCGCACGGCTCCTTGCGCGTGGCCCCGCGCGCACCGCTCTTTGCACGCTTCTCTGCACGCGGCCCCGCGCGCA
>NW_009735232.1:1367-9314 GCF_000703405.1 Apaloderma vittatum | reverse complement strand
TCCTGTCCCTCGGAAGGGGCAGGTAAACTGCTTGGAGAAGGCAAGGGGAACAGTCAGATCTGCATCATGCAGCTGTCAGGGAGAGGGAAACCGAGGCAGAGGAGCTGCTTGTTAACCAGGGCAGCAAAAGCAGGGCTGGGACTTGGGCTGCTTGGCTGCCTCTGCCCTGTCCCCTGGGGCCACCCGTCCTCTGGTCCTAGGCGATCTGTGATTGCTTTGCGAGGAAGCAGATAGTATTTAAAAAAAAAAAGGAGAAAACCGCAGAATAAATGATTTCCTGAGGGAATATGTTGCTCAGGTTTCTATTCACCCTGTCATAGCTAGCTCATCTCGTTTATTTGTATTAATTACAGTTTCGTAGTGCCTAGGGGCCACCGTCCGACGCCTTTTCTGCAGGGGTCAGTAGAGGAGGATCTCTGCAGAGGAGGACAGTGTGGTACCCCCCATGCCCACTGTCCCCAGGGCTCGGGTCTGCACCAGCTTCTCCTCAGCCGAGATTTTGAGATCTCCCCGTTGAGTTTGCTGTAGGGCGGTGGTGTGAGTGAGGACCAGCCAAACCAAGCCTGGGGCGCCTTGTCCAGTGCAGGGGAGGGGACAGGGAGCTGTAGGGAGCTCATCTTGTCCCCACTCATCGGTTCTCTCAGCACCAGGAGCTGTGAGAAGTCTCCTTCAATTACCGTTGCCATTAATGTTTATGGGGCTGCGGTGCTGGGAGGCGCGAGGCAGGATCCGGAGCCCGGGGGTGCAAAGCTCGTCATGCGACAGCTTCTCTTCCAGACACTGTCCAAGCTAAGTGAACCTGACACCATCGTATCCTCCCTGCCTTTCAGGGAAACTGAGGCACCCTGCATCCTCTGAGGGGCCTGGGGAAGGTTCAAGTGGTTGTGGAGCCAAGTGCTACAGGCAGAAATGAGCAGGAGCTCTCAAGATAACGGGGTACAAGCTTTGGTCACACGTGCTGCTGTCAGCAGAGCACTGGGGCCGAGCTAATGAGGAGAGCCTTGGCAAGGCTGGCAAAGCCAATGCGGCAACGCAGCTCCCTGGTGGGCAGGGTTGCAGGGGACGGTGCAGCCACAGCCCTCCTGCCCGCCTTGCAGCCCTTCAGGCAGCCAGCGCTGCAAAGGAGCAAAGTGGAGCTGAAAATAAGCTCTGAGAAGAAATGAAGGCAGGGAGCATCCCGTCGGGAAGGCGAAGGCAGCGCTGATTTGTTGCCAGCCGGGTCAGGGGGATGGAGCTGCAAAAGCAGAGCGTGGCTGTGCCTGGGGGACCCCGGGTGCTTCAACGTGTCCCAGCCAGGGGATTTTGGAGAGTGACAAGAACAGGCTTCTTGCCCCGTGTTGCTCAAATCAGAGTGTGAGGTGTTTTTTTTCTGTAAACAGCAAAGATGCCAGCCTAGCCAGTAATGGGCTTTCAGACAGACATCCTCTGCTGGGCTGCCCTGAGGCCACTGTCCCCAGGGGGCAACAAGGCTGGGGGGAGCAAGGACCCCACTTAGACCCAGGGTGCTGTCCCCAGGGCTGTCATTGGCATGGCCCTCTTTGGGATCCCCCTGCCCCTGCCCCGAAGCCGTCCCCATCACAGTGCCAGGCTCTGCTAAATAGGAGAGACACAAACAGCAGAGGCTGAGGTTGCTAAGACAGGGAGGAAAGTGTGATATCTTTTTTTTTTTTTCCCCTCCGCTATCTCTGAGCCCATCACAAACCCTTCCCCTGGGACCAGACTCTTACCCCGACACAAATCTGCCTGGATCCAGAGGCTGAAGGAGGGCTGTGCCAATCCACACCGCCGAGATCCCAGCCCGTCCTTTGCTGCTCAGCTCCTGCATCGCCACATCTATATATTCAATCCTGCCTGATAAACCCTGTAGTGCATTTGCAGACAGCGCAGTTTTGAAAGGCTGACTCAACCCCTTGAAAACAGGTTTGTTTGGTTGGTTTTTTCCCAGCAAAAAAGTTGAGAGGTGCTTAAGCTTGATTTTGGGATGAACTCTTTCCTGTAAGACCATCGGCACCAAGGAGGGCAGGTGGGCACAGGTTTGTGGTGGCTTTGAGCGACCTGTTCCAGCTCCTCTCCAGCAGGCTTGAGAGCAGCTTAGAAGCAGCTCCTGTTTTAGAGGGCACTGCATGCTCTGCCTCTTGCAGTCCCAGCCCCAGAGAAGGGCCAGTCTCCCACCAAAGATAGGATAACGACTCTGATTAATCAGAGACGGGTGCTCCAGGAGGCTGCTTAATTCCCAGAGCACCACACAGCAGGCACTTCCATCCCCTGTTTCCTAATTCCCTCCTGCCTTCCTTCCCCTCTCCCAAGGCTCCCAGCCAACCCGGCCAGCTCTCCTAGGAATTGGATTTTTAATTTTTTTTTTAGGAATTGAATAGTATTTATTTTTTTTTTCAGAAACCAAGGCGTGAAGCTACCAGCCAAGCAGCCAGCGAGCGCTGCTGCGCGCTTGTGCTCTGTACCAATTGCTTAAATGCTTAATGAGCACTGGGGACCAAAGTGCTCCTTGTGAAAGATTCAAGGCATCTGTGCCTTCAGTTTAGGGCTATGTCAGGTCCCCTTTCCACTTTTAATCCTCCATCCAGCGAAAGCAAGGGGAGGCAGACACAGGGACATTACTGTTTGTAAGGAAAGCAGCAAAACAAATAGGAAATGCTGTGTGCCTGCATTTGGGGAGAGGAGAGCTCCTTCATACTGGGATGGACGTGGGGACAGGCTCCCCCTGAAGCAAACATTTTGAGGCATCTAACTGCGTGTGAAATTAATGCCAGGGAAAACACATTCTCGAGGGTGGCTGTGCGTGGCTGCCAGCCTGCAGCTCTCCCTGTCTGCCCGGCGTGCACCCAGTTTGGGCACTTTTTTTCCATTTATTGGCAAATTTTTTCCAGTTCTCCAGCATTGTGCTGGTCCTCGTCTTTCCCTGCAGATGTATATTGGGCTGCAGGCACTTTCTCAGCAGGAGTAAAAAAATCATCTCGGGGCAATAAATGCATGGCTAAGGCATGAAGAATTGTGGTTGTATGGGCAGAGTTCCTGAGCTATCCCCCAAATCTCAGCAGGTACTGGGGACAGAGCAGGACGACCCCTCTGGTGGGCCAGGAAGGTCACAAGGTGCTGGGGGTGGATTTAGGGCTGCTCCTGTGGGAAGGTGGCGTGGGAGGAGGGGACGGGATGGCAGCAGCGCTGGGGAGCCCAGCAAGCGCTCGGTGCTTTTGCCAGAAGAACCCAGCGCCTCGCTGAGCCGTGCGGGGTGACCCAGAGGAGACTGCAAAGTGAACCGAGACGGTCCCAACTCCAGCTAATGTTGCTCTACGGTTTTATGGCGCTTTTCCAGGCTAAAAATACCCCTGCTGTTGGTGTGGCACGGGTGCCGCGTGCGGCGGCTGGGGAGGGATGCTCCGTGCTGCGGGACCTGCCAAGGGCAGACGGCTGGTGGGGCTGGGGTGGCCCTGCAGACCTCCCGTTCCCCGAGCAGCCAGGCACAGAGGTCACCTCTTCTCTCCTCCTGCTCCAAGGTGATCTGGCACCATTCTCCAGGTCTATGCCCGACGCAACTTCTCAGCCAGCAGTCCCCAAAATACCATGCGGGGAGAGAGCATCCTCAGTGATCTCCCTGAGCAGCGTTTTATCTCAGCACTGGGTCCTTTGCTGATCTTGAAGGGTTATCTGGGTGCTCCTTGATAGGTGCAGTTAGGACACACCAGCTCCTCTGGGTGCTCCTTGGGGTGTGTCTGGCCCATTTCAGGACCAACCTAGGGTTGGGATGCTGCAGCTCATCCCCGCAGTGAGGAGCTCAGCCCATCACCGTGGCTGTGGGGCTACCGCATGTGCTAAGGGGAACCTGCCCCCAGTCCCTCCATGAGGCTGGAGGAGATGGTGTCAGGCTGAGGGACCTCACCTGACTCTGTGTGTCTAAGCTGCTGGGGAGCTGAGTTTGGGATACATGAGCAAGTGGCCAGAAGGGACAGGGTTTGCAAACCTCCCCCAGGCTTGGAGGCAGTCCCAGTACAGCAGGATTTGGCTAGACCAGCCCCATCCACCTTCACCAAGGAGGTGCTTCGGGTGTTGTTCTCCTGAAGGCTACCAAAGAACAGAGAGCACAACAGTTGTTCTTCGAAACCAGCCCTCATCTAACAAATGCATATAGAATCATAGAATGGCCTAGGCTGGAAGGGACCTTAGAGATCATCTAGTCCAACCTCCCTGTTTTGGGCAGGGATGCCACTTATCCTCACATGTCTAACGTATTTCTGATGTTTTAATGTAAGTTCTCAAGGAAACATTTTGTGTATGAACCCCTAACACTGCACGAGCAGGAGAAGACTGAGTCTGGCTGGTCCTAACTTGCCTTTTCCCATCCGTAGGCTGCAGACCCTGTCCCTCCCGGCGCCGGCGGTGCTCTGCGTTGGGTGAGCAATGTGAGTTGTATTTGCAGACGGAGCAAGTGTGGAGGGAACTGCAGGCGGGAGCAATGGTACTGATTGATCCCATGACCTTGGCAAGCTGGGCACGATGAACGAGAAGATTTAATTTAGATAAGTGTCAAGCAAGACTCTTGGGGCCAGCAGCAAAGCCTGGCGCAGATTCCAAAACCCTCAGCGGGCGCCTCGCTCCCCCAGGGTGATGTGTCCCTTCTCTTTTCCAGCAGGTCACCCCTCTGCTGCCTGCCTTGTCCCCAGATCACCCTTCGCTGTGGGCTGGTTCCCTCCTGAGGCTGGGGGGGAATTGCAGGGAGGAAGCTTGGACTTGACGGGCTGCGGGGAACGGTGCTGATCACCGGCCTCACCCCTGATCCGGCTGCTTCCAGCTTTTCCACTTACTCTAGGGAAAAAATCTACTGGATTTTGACACTGTGAGACCCTCCAGCCCCTTAGCTCTGCTCCCATAGCTCCCTCCTTCCCCTGTAACGCTTTGCCCTGCCTGAACCTGGGAAGGAGAGGAGCTGCTGTGCAAATGCGATGCCTCGGTGCTGATCACCGGCCTCACCCCTGATCCGGCTGCTTCCAGCTTTTCCACTTACTCTAGGGAAAAAATCTACTGGATTTTGACACTGTGAGACCCTCCAGCCCCTTAGCTCTGCTCCCATAGCTCCCTCCTTCCCCTGTAACGCTTTGCCCTGCCTGAACCTGGGAAGGAGAGGAGCTGCTGTGCAAATGCGATGCCTCAGCCAGTGCTGGGCTAACGGGTGTTGTGTCAGCAAAAGGCAGATGGGACAGGGTCAGCGTGGTCCTCGAGTTTCCCCCAGACTTTGGGGTACTCTGTGCATCCTTGGCCACGGTTGCCACGGCAATGAGCATCCCTTGCTGCAGCAGGAGTGCTCCTTGGGTTTGATTAGCTCTGTTCGCTCTTCTTGCCTCCACGGCTCTCCTGCCCTTGGCCTTGATGGTCTCCAAGCACAAGAAAGCAGGAGATCACCAAGAGCAAAACACGCAGCGGCGTTGCACGGTGTTAACCGCAGGCTGCCTGCCTCAGCCTAATTGGATGTTTCTTGGGTTTTGTCTTCCACTAGAGATCCCCTGGGAGGGACAAGTTTGGAAAAATGAAGCGTTACACGTGCAGCATCAGACAGGAGGCAGGAAGGGAGAAGGAATAAGAAGCCAGCCCCCCTGCCCGGTGCTCCCCTCCACTGCTTTTCCCCGTGGTGGTGTGGCTGCCATGGTGGAGATGAAGGATTTTGTTTAATTAGATGGCAAATCCTCCCGCTGCTGCACAGATGCAAACAGCAGCGGCTCGGGGGAATCTCGGCTGTGGGTGTCGGGGTGCGGGTCCGCTACGATGGCACTTGCACCCCATCGAGCTGGGGAGCGTTGTGGTACCAATGAAGCCACAGCTGGGGCGGGGGGACACCATGCTGGGTGCCACCCCAGTGGTGGTGGTGATGTGAGTAGCTCAGTGTGACCCTGGGTTCTCTCCCTGCCTCCATCCTCTTCCTCCCATGCTGTTACGGGCTCCAGGGTGGCCATCCTGGGGTCCCTGCTAACCCTCAGCCTCACCCATGGAAAATGTGGGACGAGTTAGCACTTCCTTGGCTGTTTGGAGGCACAGGAATTCACCCAAGCCTTTAAAAACAGGTGCCATGGGCAGCAAGAAAAAAACCAGGGTGTCCCAGAGCTAAGTCTGGCCCCGGTTCTGCCCGCGCTCTCCCTTTGCAGAGCCCGCTTCAGCTTTGCAGAGGCAAATAAAACCAGAACGATCCTGGGCTGTATTTGCCCTTCTCAGACACTGCCAGCTCTGAGGAGGCGGAACCACATTTGTCTTTCCCTTCCAGGGTTTTCTGAAAGGCAGGTGAGAATAATTCAAGAACATGACCCCACGAATGGCAGAGAGAGTAATGAACAGCCCAGAGGACATCAGCGTGAGGTGGCTGTTCACCCTCCTTTAGGAAGAAAATCAAGGAGAAAGGCAGTGGATGTGAAAGGCAAATCTGCTGGAAAATCGGCCAGGGGAAAAAAAAAGAAATAAAAATCACCTTTTCCCCAAACCTGTAATTAATCTGGTGGACTCACTGCACCAGACAAGGAGGTTGGTGAGAATTTTCTTGGGGAAATTAGAAACCAGAATAAGAAAACAGTGCCCCCCTTTCTGCCCCCCAGGTTCGTGGCTCCTCCTACATCAGCGAGTCCAGGCGTGATACGTGGGATGGATGAGAAGACCCTACAAAATTTAAAACTTGCTATTAAAAAAAAATAAAAATCAGGCTCTTGAAGGGGGAAACATCAGGCAGGGACACCAAAAAGGGGGCATGGGCATCTAGTCATCATCTCTAAAGGATGACTAGGTGGGGAGGTGAGAACTCAGCTCAGGTGTAAGCTCAGCTGCCTCTGTGGTCCCAGATAAAGCTGATGGGAGCTGATGTAGGTAGGAGAAGGGTTTCCTCTCGGGTTATCTAGCAGGGCTTTCTTGCAGCCCTGCTTGCTGGGGGGTCTTGAGAGCCTTAAAGCATCCCTGGGGGGCTCAGGGTATGGGATCCTGCTGCTGCCAGCCTTTGCACCTAAGGCTGCTGCCCATTGCCCAGCCCTTGGCTGAGCCTGTTGAGGGTTTTTTAGCCTATTCCTCTCCCAAACAGCCCCTGCCCTTCCTCCATCATCCCGCAACACTGGCCTGTCCATCTGTCCTTCAGCGTGCCTCCCCTGTCCTCTCACAGCCTCTGCCAGATTAATACTTTTTCTCTTTTTTTTAAATTTGATTTTTATTATCACTATTTTTATTTAGTTTAGCAGCTTTGCAGCAACCCAAGAAGACAAATAGGACAGTGTGTGCAGCCAGGCCTGGGCAGCGCGGAGCAGGACGGGCTCCGGCAGATGTCCTTGGCACTGCCGGGAGGAGGCAGCTGGACAGATGCTGCTGTGACCTTCCCACGGTCACCGTCTCCTCTTGGATGGGGGTACCTGGGAGAGCAGGAGATTTTGCACGGCAGGAAAATCCCTGGGCATCCTTGGGTGCTGCTGGCAGCTGCTTGGCTCGTCCCTGGGGCACTTGATAGGGGGACATATCTCGGGCTCCCTGGCTGGGTGTTTTCATCCCACCGATGGGTGAACCGAAGCGGCTAGATGGGTGCAGAAGGACAGTTAAAATCAGCGGCAGATAACGGGAAATTCAGCCTGGCCAAGGAAAGCAGCTGCCTAAAAATAGCAGCGAGGTTCTCAGCTGTGACAAGAATCACCGGGATTTCTCCTGCTGCCCCATGTATAATGGATAAGGATGCCGCACGCACCTTCGCTGGCTCCTCCTGGGCACACTAGGGCTGTGCCCACATTTTGGGGACGGGGGGAGCAAGGTGAAGGGGCTTTCTGCATTTTACAGAGCAGCACCCACTGAAGCTGCGTGATTTTTAGCCACAGTGCCTCTTTGAAGAGCCAGCCCCGTGCCCGGGCCGGTGGAGGAAAAGAGCCTGCAGGGACTTTAGCAAAGAAATCAGTTGGGAGGAAAACAAAAAAATAATTAAAACTC
>NW_009735232.1:453-1288 GCF_000703405.1 Apaloderma vittatum | reverse complement strand
CGTCCTTACGGCCTCCCATCTCACCCCGGGGAGGGCTGCCCGCATGCCCAGCGTGCCCAGTGTGTGCCCGGGGGGGCCCAGGGCAAGCAGGAGGCTGTCCCATACCATCAGCGTGATGGGAGCGGGTGTGACAGGTCCGTGATTACGGGTGAGGTGGCTGCATATGGGGACGGGAACGGGGAGGATGCTTCAGTGCTCTGCCCCATATGTTCCTCTTTGCTTTCCCACCTCTCTTCGGCGCGCTGAGCGGTGCAGATCGGCCGTGCTTGCGTGCTCGGCTCTCTCTTTGCCATTGCTGTCACCTGCTCGCCCCTTCAGCCCCAAACTTTCCCTCCCCGTGGCCCCAGGGGAGAGCCTGAGCCTGCAGCTGTGAAGCACCAGAAATGGAAGAGGAAAAAACCTGCAAACATCCCGGAGAGGTCTTACCATGCAGGAATTATATTTAGAGGACTTACGTGTGTGTTTCCCTCCAAATACTTAATTTCTGTGCAGCCTCTTCCAGCATCTTGGTGCAGACTGGGGGGAAGGAAAGCCCTCTCCATGTCCAGCCACAGGGCAGCGTGGCAGTCCTGGGCTCTATTAATAAGTGTAGGTGGTTAAGCCCTTAATTGCCCGTGGAGGGAGGTGGGGGGGGGTAGTTTTGAGCATAATTGGCCACTGCCCAGGGGTCAGAATAAATTGCAAGGGGGTCTGGATTGATTGATAAGCATTTTTTATTTTCACTAGCCTGGCGTGGCCCTCTGCTGGCTGGCAAACAGGGATGCGTCTTCCCCTTCGCTACCTGAGAAACAGCAGTTTTCTCTGGCAGGGATGAGCTGACAAGGAAAGTTTTCTG
>NW_009735232.1:0-422 GCF_000703405.1 Apaloderma vittatum | reverse complement strand
GGGCTGCCGGTCCCCCGCCAGCCCCACGCTCCCTCCAGGGCCTCATTCGGGAAGGAGCTGAGCTGCAGGACTGCTCCAGGTGCGCAGAAGCGTGTAGTAACGAGCTGAGGCTTTGCAAGGAGAGGTTTTCACCACCTTCCCCGACTGAAATGCAAAGGGAGAGGGATGCCAAGAGGCTTTTTCAGCATCCCCGTGGCCACACGTACCCCTGGGGCTCTGTGCGGGCAGACAGACAGCACAAGGTTTGAGGTCCGTTGTCGGCCGCCCACACAGCTGCGCCTGATGTGCTGGTGGAGGAAAGGTGACCCCAACCACCTCCCCGAGTGCTTTCTTCACCCTCAAGCCTTGGAAATCCAGGGAGGGGATTTCCCCCTTTTCCCCGTCACCGGGAGATGGGCCGGTCCCTACGGCCAGTGGGTGGT
>NW_009735231.1:0-346 GCF_000703405.1 Apaloderma vittatum | reverse complement strand
AAAAGGGGGGAAAAATGGAGGAAAACGGGAAAAAAATGGGGGAAAATGGGGGAAAAAGGGGGAAAAATGGGAGGAAATGGGAGGAAATGGGACAAAAATTGGAAAAAACGGGAGGAAATGGGGGAGAAAAGGCTGGAAACAGGAGGAAACAGGAGGGAAGGGGTACGTGCTCACCTTCAACTTCCAGGGCAAGGCCAAGGTGAGCGGGAAAATTGAGGAAAAAGGAGTTAAAATGGGAAAAAGTGGAGGAAAAATGGGTGAAAATGGGAAAAAAGTGGGAAAAGTGGGGGAAAAATGGGAAAAAAGGAGGAAAAATGGGGGAAAAGGGAAAAAAGGGGGAAAAGGA
>NW_009735230.1:0-2228 GCF_000703405.1 Apaloderma vittatum | reverse complement strand
AGAAATAGAAATAGAAGAAATAATAGAAATAATAGAAATAAATAATAGAAATAATAGAAGGGGGGGAGAAAAATCACCCGGTGGTGAGAAACAGTGCAGCATCGCTCAGCCTCGAGGATCTCTGAGACATACATGACTAGAGGTTTGGAGAATATCCTGGGCCAGCGTATCTGCCTCCTGCTTTTCTTCTTCCCTGGGCAACAGCCCCAGGTGACTGCTGGAGAGGAAATCCTGACCTCGGTGGGTATTTGTTGCGTGCACTACGCTGGGGGTGTTTGGTGCCTCGTGCCTCCACTGCAGGGTAAATGTGATGTGTTACTGTAAGAATAATGAAGCACGATGCAGTTCTTCATGCAGGACCGAGTTCCTTTTTCCTGCCGATCACGTCTCAGTTTGACCTTATCAATGACATTCAGAAAACGGGAAGAGAAGAACCTCCTCTAACAAAGCCAAGGAGGCAGAAGGGGCAAGAAAGGCCATGGCCTTCCCCACTTAGCGAGCAGATGAAATTATCAGAATCCTGCCAAGAACTGGAGCCCTGCGCATCCATTTGCCCAGCATCAGGAACTTGTTAGGAGCCCCATCTGCCTTCTACTGAGATGCATCCCCCCCTTAATCCCAAATCCCGCAGCAATCCCTGGGTCCAGGCCTGAAAAACTCTGGCTTTGAAAATCTGAATTTATTTACTGGGCAGCCCCGTTTGATACATAAATGTATTAGGACAGATTGTGGTTTGGCACTAGCGTGGCCCTGAACTGTATGCATAATTTAACACTTCCACAGGAAAATCTTAAAATATGTGAGCAAAACCGTGTGCTGTTATGCTGATTTTTTTAGGGGTCAGTTCCCTGACAGTCAGTCTCTCTGAAATGTGTCAGGTTAAGAATTCCATCAGAATTAGACAAAATCATCAGTTGCTTTGGGAAATTTTAGGCGCAGATCTTTTATGCGCTACTTTTTTTTTTTCCCACTGAATGAACACCCATTTGCCAGGTCTAATTTTGGCAAACCAATGCAGATAACTTTACTGGTTTGTTCATTAGTTTAATAGGTTTATTCTGAACTGCTCTTCAAGTCAAACCTGGATGTCAATCTGCCTCACTCTCACATTTTTCTCAATATGGGGAATCTGAAAGCAGGAAAACAAACCAAAAAAAAACACCCAAAAGGTAAAAAAAAATGTTTTCATCCACATTTAATCAACTGGGTAATCCAGGCATAAATAGATGGACGTGCTGGGCTACCTCTCCCTTCTTCTCACACGCTGGACTGGATGCTCCAGGGGCTGTGATATGTTTGTTGTTAAAACAACCTGACACAAAGAGGCCCCGGGAGCTGCGTGCATCCACAGGATAGATGTCTTCTTCTGTCAATCCGGCCGCAGTCCCCCAAGAGGGAAAACTGAATTGTCTGTACGGGTGAGGGGAGGGTGGGGAGAGTCCTCTGAAGAATGTCATAGAGGAATTTTGCTAAAGCCTTCTCCAGCAATCTTAAGGAAACCTTACTGAGCCTTTCGCCATTAACGGAGGCCAGGAGAGAGCATGAGGATTCTGTGATTCTAGGACTGAACGTGGCCATGAAAGAGGCAATTTGCCATTCAGTCCAGCCTCAAGCCCCTGTGCAAAGAGCCGCAGCAGCCGGCTTGACTGGGTTTTGCTCAGACAGAGCGTAATTACACCAATGTGATGGTTTCAGGCTGTTTTCCAATGCCTGGGTCAGACCGATGCTCTGCTCAGAGGGGTCCCAGGGGTCTCTTACAGCACGTTAAACTAAGGACTGTAGTGGTGTTCAGGAATGGAGAGCACACGTGCCAGGCAGGGATCTCTTCAGGGTGATTTCTCTTTACCAAGTCTGCACTCAGCATCCAACACGCTCCGCTGTGTAGAAAATCCAGCCCCAATGCTGAATTTTCTGATGTCCCCTTGGAAGCGAGGTCACTCCACCGGGTGTGGTGGCATTTACCCACTTGCCAGGATGCCTGCGGGGAGAAGGAAGGTGCCACAGCAGGAGCTGCTCGACTGTCTGTCCCGTCACCAGTTTGGAGATGTTATCTCCGGTGATTAGCTAGGCCCCAATGTGCTGCCCTGTTCCCTATCTGCCAATTTGCTACTTCTATTTCAAATTCAAAGAAGGGCTTGTTTTTCCTAAAGCTTATCTGCCTCTTCTGACCAGACTGGATGGTCTAACTGCCAAAAAATCTAACTCCAGCAGCCAACCTTGCACCTCTA
>NW_009735229.1:0-212 GCF_000703405.1 Apaloderma vittatum | reverse complement strand
CAGAGAGCAGTGGCCATGGCAGGCAATGAAGTGCCCGTCACCCGTGGGGTCGTCGAGGGCCTCCTCATCAAACATGTGCTGGATCCGGGTAGGCGCAGCCCAGCCCAGCTGGCTTTGTATGCAGTTTTGCCCCCAAATTCCGCCGCTGCCCATCCCTCTCCCCGCAAGGAAAGCTTCCCAGGTAGGGGGAGGTCAAGTGGAGCCCCCACCCA
>NW_009735228.1:0-26395 GCF_000703405.1 Apaloderma vittatum | reverse complement strand
CAGCCTGTGCTGGCACGTGGGGTTGTTCTTTGCCAGGTGCAAGACCCTCCTTACCCTGCTGTAAGACTCCTGGGGTTTACCAAACCTCTCCTCACTCAGGACTTGCTCGGAACACGATGTCTCATTATCCTCGCTCTCCGGAGACTCAGCCGGGGACTCGGTTTCCTTCAGCTCCATCTCCGAGGGGCTCCCTTCCTCCAGCACCACCGCGGATTCTACCGAGACACAAGGCAGAAGAACTGAGGTGTGGAGAGAGGCACGGCCAGGCAGGCCCCCATCCTCTCCTCTGAAGTACCAGCCTTTTCCCGACGGGATTTCAAGGCAAGGCCATAACGAATGGGTGCTCTGGGTTCTTTGATTTCAGGCTTGCTCCGTTCAGACTTGCTCCTGGCTCCCCTCTTTGTATAGAAATAACTGATGGCCTCAGCCTCGCGGCAAAGGGCTACGGCTGCTTTGGTCAGAGTACGTGGAGCTGGTTCCAATCGTTACTGACGGACAAGCGGGGGGACAGAATGAGGAAATGGGACCTTGCACGTCAATGCTCGGTTATCAGCACACACAGGAACTACAGAGATATAAGAAAGTACAAGACTGGCATTAAAAGGTCGTCGTTATCCAGACAATGAAGACACTCGCTTCTGTGCAGGTGTGCAAAAACCCCCTTTTTAGGTTTTCTCTCTTACGGAAACGCAACGCTCCCGTTGCCTTGGAGGGGCCTAGAAGGAGGGAAGGGAATTTCACCAGGAGCCATTTACTCGCGGTTTGGGCAGCTCTCAGCAGAAAGCGAAATGGTTCAGCCCTGGACGTACGGAAGGACAAGAGAGCGGGAGCGAGACACGCGCTGCAGCGACACCGCGAAACCTGCACGGGGTGTCCCATCACAGAAATATTTAATTAAACCGCACTGATGAGGAAAAGCTCCTGGGAAGCCCTGCCTGGCTGGGAGGAGGTTATCACAGCACTGAGGTGACCCTGACCCCCAGGGATGAGTCTGACCAAAGGCTCCTCTCGGCCTTGCTTTTAAATTTTTTGGTTTTGGGGTTTTCTGTTTGTTTTCTTTTTTTTTTCTTTTTTTTTTTTTTTGTGTCCGGAGGAAAAGGCTGGAGAACAGGAGGCTTCCCCGTTACGCACACAAGGGACTGGAAGACCAATCTGAAAGGCCAAGATTTGTTTTCCAACAGTACAACGAATTTAAAAAAAAAAAAAGAAAAAAGAAAAATTAGCACACACAAAAAAAATTTAAAAGGAAATCGGCAAAATTAAAAAAGAAATCACTAAAGCGGCTTTTTTTTTTCCTGGATTGATTTCAGTTCGCGGGACCAAAGTTATTTCAAAGAAGCGATTAAGAGTTAGCATTGCACACACAGACCTTCTTAAAAAAAACACAAACCAACAAACAAACCAGAACAAACGGAAAACAACGTGCTGATCTGGTTAGCTGTCCAAGCCAGAACACACCTGCACACATCCAGTGTTTCCAAGCTTCCCTAGCTCTCGCACCACTGCCAAGACCGCCGGTGGTTTTAAATAATGCGAGCGCTCGCTAATTATTCTTTCGGTCGGAAGGGAATACGAGCAGAGAGGAGAAGGAGAGAAAAAACACATTTTACTGCAGCGTTTTTGTGTTGCTGCAAGAGGCCCGTGGCAACAGCAGCCAGCGGTTACGCGGAACCTGCTGCTCCAGCGGAGAATTTTCCAGTGAAGGAAAGAAGGCAGAGAGGCATTTCAACCCGCTAATTAAAAGCACAAAGCGCTGCAGATGATCAAAGGTGTGCTCAGCAATCGGATCTCCACTTCGTTTAATTACGAAGTCGGCTTTCCTGGAGTGGAGAAAGATTTTACGCTGCTGTGGAGCCTCCAAAAAGGCAGAATTTAGCAGGTTTTCCCCTGAAATATATTTCTCCCTTTTTTTATCTAAAAAAACCCCCCCTTTTAACCAGCGTCCATTATAAAGTCAAACTTTACATCTCTCAGATATAGAGATCAGCTCCTTGTGCCCAATTCTGACAGGTTCCTGCGGGACTTTCTGTCCGGAAGTTTGTCCTGTGGCACCCTCCGCTAATTCTCCGAAACGGGAGCTTTGACGTTTAGGAGAACACAAAGCCAATTGTAAAAGGAAGCTGGAAATAAATAATTCAATTCCTCAAGCCGCTCGGGCATTTCGACAGGTCATTTAACACCGGGCCTCACGACCGGCAACCCAGCCCAGCTCAAACAAAAGCCGCTTTAAGAAATCGCCTGCGCTTTGCAAATGTTGGATCTGGCTTGGACTTCTTCATGCTAGTCAAGATCCCATTTGTTGAGAGTAATGAGACTGGGAACAGACAAGGAGACATGGAAAGGGAAAATGAAATATGAGGGATACGTTTTCTATGAATCAGAGGTGTTCTTCTATGGCAATACTTTTTTTTTTTTTTTTTTTTGCCTTAAAGATATATAAATATACCTGCCCAGGATATGCTCCTGTGCAACTTCCCTTGACAACTGGACTGGTACATGGAAGAGAAAGAGGCCACTGCAAAGGGAAATCAAGTGAGCAGCTACATCAAAAGGAAGGAGAGACTATATGAAAATATAAAAAAAAAAATAATAAAAATTAAAAAAGCACAGAGTTTAAAATGTAACCAAGAGCCTATTTTAAAACAAATAAACAAATGAATTAAATAAAAAACGAAGGAAAGGACAAGCTGGGATAAGCTCACTAGATGCCAAGGGATACTTTAGGGATACAAGGTCTCGACATGAATAAGGAGCCATAAAGACATTCAAACAATGCAGACTCAAGCTGCTCTCTTTGAAGAATGCATCTGGGAGTTTCAGAAACAGAAAATCCCTCAGCGATATCCCAGCACACACAGGAAACCAGTCTGAGCTTTTTCCTGAGCTACACATTTTCAGCACGAGATCGTTTTTAAACCCACAGAGGAGTCTGAAGAGTAGAAACACGGATAAAGATTCGCACAGCTTTAACCTCTGGAGAGGAAGAGCGACATGCGCAGGACAGCCTGACAGCAAAACTTCAAAGCGTCCATTAAGGTGAAAGTGGCCAAAATTATTTTCTCAGACAGCCACGAGAGCGGCGTTTGGGTGGGTGCTGCTTCCGACTCCTCGGTTGGCACCTACACAGCAGGAGTCGACAAAAGCGTTCACGGGTAAGAATTTAAATATCTTTTTTTTTTTCTAAAAGGTGATAATTTGATTTTGACTCTAAATTTGTGTTTATGTATTCCTAAACCCTAAACTCATATCCTACCCTGTTTAAAACAAACATGGATTTTTACTGGATTCCCAAACAATCCACACCACTGATGCCGCCTCCTCGGAAAAGCCTCGTCTGCTCTCGTCACCGCTCGGGTTTTGACGGTGCCAGCAGTGCTGAAAGCCTCGGTGTTACATGTTGTTGGCAAGAGCTCCAAGCAGGGATTACACAAAGCTTTAAAAATTTCAGCTGTTGGTCAACGTTAACGTCCCAACATCAACAGCTCAAAAGGAAGCAAACTAGCACCGAAGTAAATACAGTGAAAAAGCCTGGCTGCTATGTTCAAATAAAGCCACCAACAGAAACTCAGGTGACTCAGCTGCACCAGTCTGAAGGCTAAACACTCCTTTTGAGAGGTGAATAAAGCTGCAGCCAACAGGGTTTGCCTTCTGCTAGCTCTGGCTGTAAAAAAAAAAAAAAAAAAAAAAAAAAGACAGCAGAGCCTGGCTGGCAGCACCCTCGGAGCCCAACACAAACGCCCAGAACTGAAGACAAATGGAAATGGAAACACCACATGGGAGGACCCATCCACAAGTGGGATGCCCAGATCAGCCCCAAACGAGCAGAAAAGAGAAAAGACCTGTGACTCTGTGCGTTTTCATTTGGGGAAAACAGCATGAAACATGTTGCTCCTCCCAAGAAGCTCCATGACTCCTCTCTTTAAGAGAGAGGGGCTTTCCCGATGGCACATCGGAAGCAAGGAGGGTGGGAATTTTCACTGAAAACTTGTAGGAACAAGAACCAATTCCCCTTCTCGTTGCCACGCTATTCCTCCAGCTATCAACCTCCCTGTTCTAGAAGACCTGTGGTAACTTAACAGACTTTAAACTGGCCGGCGACAGCTCTGCTGGCCTGACATCTCTCACCTGTGTTGGAACGCTGCAGAAGCGATGGCTTGGCCGTCCCGGTGGCCAGGCTGGAGGAGGGCACCGAGAGGGATTTATAGAGAGCCGTTTCGCGGTGTTCTTTAAAACGCTCTGCAGCCATGAGCGCGTTAGAGAGCTCTTGCAGGGGCATGTTGTTAATATCTGAAGAGAACGGGCTGAGCGGGTTCTCCAGACTCATTAGCCAGCTCGTGTTACCTGGGGAGAGAAAATTATGGAAGAGTCTTAAGTACTCCCCACATGTGAGTCTGCAACTCACGTTGGGAAAAAAAGCACAAATTGTTATGGATTTTGCAAGGAAAACATCGAAACAGGCGAAGTTTTCCGCGCTCCTGACATTTGGCAGATTTGCTTGATTAATTTCTTATTTTCATTAAGTAGCTCCCAGGGCTCTGTACCTCACCCCGAGCTCTTCAAATCCCACCCTTGGTAACTCCTTACAACTGCAGATCCCCAAAAGGCATCCAAAACACTCAGTTTAATTAATGCTATCAGGTCAGTTCCCTTCTCAGCAAGCAACTCCCAGCTGTAATAGACAATTCCCCAGTAGAGCACACAAGTATTCACAAATTTTGACCCTGACCATGGTGTTAATCCTCCCCTAAAGGCAGCTATGCTCTAAGGCATAAACCTCGTTCACCTCGATTCTAGCAGGGGAGGCTACAACACAGCACAGGCAGGTTTTCAAAAAGGACCCCAGAGCAGTGCAAAAATGGGAAATGCAAAGTAGTGTCGATACTATCTGGCTCTACTACTGTAGTAGTGCTCCATACACAAATTTAAGCCCTTGCTTCAATCTTTCCACAGGCCTTTTGTAGATTCAAAACACTAAAGAGTGATTTCAAAGAACCGAGCATCAGATGTATCAGTTTCAAGAGGCCATAAGCAATAAAAAGATCCATTTGCAAGTAAATGCGGAATTTTCTTCTTCATCCAGGCTACAGTTTTCTAGTAAGTCAAAAGAGCTCCCTCCACACCCAAGTAAAATACCTGTGGGTCTGCGCACTAGGATTTCTGCCCACCCCTGGGTCAGCAGCGGGACATACGCGGCTAAGTTTGCTTTTTCTTTCTGCAGAGGTGTCTGTGGATCAGGATTAGTCTTCTCTGTTCGAGATGCCGGAGCAGGAGGACCCTGTGTCCCTTGGGAAGCCGAACCACTGGGAAAGTGAGGGGTTGAGCTGTCTAAGGCACCGACACGCAAGGCATGACCACCTGGCGAGACACACACACACAAAACAGAAGGGAGAGCTCAGTTAGCCCTAAAAATAACTCAGAAGGAAGAAGCCTTTCATGCTTCTCTAGCAGCTGTGTACACAATACTGGGAACCTCAGCACAACTTTACCTTTCCACGAATTTCTTATAAACCATGAGGTCAGATAAACGTAGGCGATTCTCCCCGCGGGTGCTCACCACTTAACCAAAGTGCAAGAAAAGGCGAGCAGGAGGAGCACCACCACCCCCGAGGCCAACAGCTGCTGCTGCCTGCCCACTGTGAAACACCAGATGGGTCCAAATCCTCAAATTAGTCTCTTCAAGTAGGCACTTGGACACTTAAGCCTGTGCCACGGACCCAGAAATGGCAATAAGACTCCAGGACAGGAATTTACCAGACATGGATCGGACTCTGTTGCGAGAGCTTCTGCAAACCTGCTGCCCAGCTTGAGATTCCAGTTTTGCCGGAGCTTCTTTAGTTTGTCTCACTTGCAAAACAGGGTCTGAGCTGTGGAAAAAGAAGATGTGGATGATACTGAGAGAGGAACCAGTCATGCTGGGCAAATCAGACATTCCTCTTCTTGTAAGAGGAAAACCTAAAAAGATGCAGCATAACAGGTGCTTAAGTGACTTTGTTAGGTGGGAATTTCAAGAAATGGAGCAAAAATTACCTTGATTCTGTGCTGCTTTGGAGCTCTCCAGAGTCTAGGCCAAGCAAGGACCTTGTCCCTGTTCCAACGCTCGTGGTAATGGTGACCAGCTTGTTACCAACCAGCCACGTCTTCGTCCTTCCTCCAGCCAACAGAAACTCACCCACAGGAGACCTAGAAACACATTTGCGAGGAGCACAGCTCTGAGACTGCAGAGCACGGAGCCTACGCAGGTGGAACTACTTTACGTAACTACGCAGCAGATCCTACCAGTTTTTCTTCTTTACACAGCAGTTATAACACCCCCTCCTCAGTCATCAACATATACATTACGCCCACACATTCTCTGCTCTTGTGAGACCCCACCTCGAAATCTGCACCCGGTTCTGGCATCCCCACCATAAGAGGGACGTGGATCTGTTGGAAGGAGTCCAGAGGAGGCCACAAAGCTGACCCAGGGGCTGGAGCAGCTCTGCTGCGAGGACAGGCTGAGGGAGCTGGGGGTGTTCAGCTGGAGAAGAGAAGACTCCGGGGGCACCTTATCCCTGCCTGCAGTGCCTGAAGGAACCTACAGGGAGGATGGGGAGGGACTTTGTACAAGTGTCCAGTGACAGGACAAGGGGAAATGGATTTAAATTGAAGGAAGAACAGGTTTAGGTTGGATCTCAGGAAGAAATGCTTCAGTGGGAGGGTGGCCAGACCCTGGAACAGATTGCCCAGAGAGGCTGTGGCTGCCCCCTCCCTGGAGATGTTCAAGGCCAGGTTGGATGAGGCTTTGAGCAACCTGGGCTGGTCAAGGGTGTCCCTGCCCATGGCAGGGGGTTGGGTAGATGATCCCTAAGGTCCCTTCCAACCTAAGACATTCTAGGATTCTGTGATTGTCCATCAGGATAAGGGATGACCCTTCTGGACAGATCAAGGCCGGCTCGTTGGCTCCAATGGATTTCTCTCATCCAACCTCATGGGTAGCCAAGGCAGATTTTATCTGCAAGGAAGAGCTTCAGCACCCGGCCCTGCCAGAATCTCCAATGCTTCATGATAATCTTCCACCAAATAAAGTGAAATATGGACCTCGAGCAACAACATCTCTCCCATGGTCACCAACTGATCCCTACCTCTTAGGCACCGCTGTGAAGTTTGAGAAGACGTATCGAGCCATCATGTCCAGACAGGTCTCCGTGAGCTCCAGGTGGAGATTTTTTAAGTTGTCGTCAGCCTGAGCCATCGAATTCTCATCCGCAGAGCCCAGGCTTGAACTAGTGATGGATGTCTGTATCCGACTAGAAGAGAACGTTGCCAACTGACAGATCGCATTGCAAAATGCTTGTCCCCGTCACCCGAGAGACGGAGGGATGCAGAACCACCTGCCATACATGCACGGGCCACATCAGAGAGGTGGCTGGACGTCAACCCCAGGACAATAATAAAAATGTTTTTGAATCAGCCTCATGTCGAGTTTCCTAGATTGCAGTCGCAGAATGCGGATTTGATCTCGAGAGACCGAGAAACATTTTAAAGGTTGAGAGACTGAGAAATATTTCAAATGTCCATCAGCTGCCTAGGCCAGGCCGGTGCTCTCTGATGTTGGGTGGCCCCCGGGCAAGTGCACCAAGCAAAGAGCGAGCGGCAGCCCCGCGACTCGAGATCGCCGATCCCCGGGCCAAGCGAACTGCGTGGTTTCCCCGGCAACATGTCGCCCCTAAGCCATAAAACCGGGGCACTCCAGGCTTCCCTTTATAATCCCGTGCTTTGCTTTTGTCTCTGCTGCATCCATTTTGGGTATTGATTTGGGTTCCCCCGCCCCCCCCAGGTTCAATAGCTCTGTAAAAGCCTAATTTGACACAGAAAAAAATTGCACTCTGAACAGGAAACTGGCAGGAGAATAGAGCAACTCTGCCTTCAAATCAGCCAAGTTAGCAATGCGACTTAATTCCAATACCAGGCCGGATTGCAATGTTTTATGAAGACACCTCCTCTTGCCGTTGTAATGAAAACTAAGGCAACTTCTTTGGCATCATTAAGGGTAATTATCTGAACTTTCAGTTTCTACCATTAATGCCTAAATACAAGAGAAGAAAATCATCTAACAGACTAATGGAGCTATCAGGGGATGAAATGCCAGAATTGTATTCACAATCCAGTCACTTCGGTGTCTTTCCCCCCAGACTCCACACAGTTGGAGTCAAAAAGACACGGAAAGTAAAGCTCCACTGACAACAATCCTTACAGATCAAGGCACAAATCTTCAGGTTCAGATTTCAAACCAAGGTGTTACAGACAGAGGTTTAACACTCTGGGGAAGTGACCCAGAAATACGTTGTCCAAGCTGGCACAAACTGTTTCATCTTGCAGGTGAGCAAGTCAAGGTCTGCAATCGAAACTTGTTTTCTTTAGTCGGGAAAGCAATAGCTTCCGAGGGGCTGAGCACACAGCCCACTTTTTTTTTTCAGGTTTTCCCAGCATCAGGCTTTAGCCCAGCTCCCTTGGCCTCAAAGAACAAACCCTAGGCTGAGGGCAGAACTATTCCTCATCGTTTGGGAGGAGTATGAGAAGCCTCTCCCGGGGCAAGTCACTGCTTCGAAGGCTGAAGTTTGAGCGAATTTTAACCAGGACTCTCACTTGCACAGAATGCAACCTTTTTCTTTTTTTCTTTTGTTTTTCTCAGTCTTTTTCGTTAGTTTGCTTGTTCCCTTCCCCGCCTCCCTTTGCCATCTTTACTTTCAAAATAGCAATTTTCGTTAAAGCATCAGAGAACGGGGCAAAGTAACCTCCCACACACATGGAGGGGGGTAATGGGACAACCCCCCAGCAGGCACTGGGAAGCCGTGGGATGGTTTATCCCAAAACCTTTTCCTGGCTGTGGCTTGGGCCAGTTTTTCATTTCGTAATCAAGTCATGCAAGCATCCCGCATGCAAATCCCAGCCCCTCCGCGCCCCTGCTTCCACCCGCCCTCGCAGCGAAAATTCCACGTGCTGGAGCTGCTCTTGGATTGTCCCCATTGAAAGTGCCTCTACCTGCGGACCACATGTTCAGACACACTGATGCTGCGGGATCGGAAGGCATCAACTGCAGAGGATTCTTTCAGCTCTTTCACTGGAGGAGAGTTATTCAAGCCTTGCTTTGCATTTTTGGCTAGTCTTAAACTACTAGGTGGAGAAGCACCAAGCCCCAAAAGAGGTCACAGGAAGGGAGGAAATCATTGTAGGGATGTAGGTTGAAAGGTCACAGGTCAATATTGGGGGATTCCGGAGGGTGATGTGAAATAAAAAACAGATGCCAAAAAAAGGAAAACAAAAAATTAAAACGGACAAACGAGCAGAGCTGCAAGCATTAAAAAGACAAACCACATTTTGCAAACCAAGATTTTAAACGTGCTACAAAACAAATGGAATTAGTGCAAGTTAAAACAAAAAAAAAAAAACCACCTGATTTGAAATGGTAGTTGGAATACTGCGCTGTTCAACAAAGGCAAGAGCACCTGCATGCTAATTTGGCACCGATTTCTCAAGTCTGAGACGTTTCGTGCAGTTCAGCCACCTCTTGCGTTGACCCAACTCACCCCTTCAGCACAACCTGACTACCTCCCCGGGGACCAGATCCTAAAATGCTTCACCGAGGGCAGGTCATGGCACGATTTGCTAAGAGACACAGGAACGCATCAGCCATCTCTCCCTCCCCTGGCCTAAATCTGAGCTTCCACCCTGAATCCCAGAAACTCCTGGGGCCAAGCAGAGGTGCCCCTTGGCTCAGCCAGAGACACCGGGGGAGGCTCAGCCCAACTACTCGAGACCCTTCTCGCACCCTGCAGAGGGAAGGGCAAGAAGACAGAACATCCTCCTGGCTGTCGCCAACTTCTGTCGAACAAGCTATCTAATTTCGGGCGGCTCAAGGAAACCTGCTTGACTTTCAGCTGGAAGAGGAAGGAAGACAAGCCTTTACACCATGGGGTGCCAACCGCGTGTGGGAGATGCAGCAATTAACATCTAAGAGGCTCTTTAATCACTCACAGTGGAGATGCATGCCTGGCTCAGCACTGATTTGGACATCACGGTTGGTCCAGAACTTCACATCCCCACACATCAAGTGCAGGTACTGATTTCACCCTTTTGGCTCTTTCTAAATGTGATTTAGCTGCCACCTTCTTTTCAGTGAATTACTACATTTCAGAGAGCCACCTGGAGAAACGAGAACTTATTTGTCCTCCTTCTCACACCAGCCTCTGATAGATCATTTTTGGCCACAACCAGAGATGCGGCTGCAGAGAGCACAGGCTCATACCCCATCCCCTGCAGCAGCATCATGCCCTTCGGAAACCCTGGGAACCGCTGGGATCTCAATCTCTTAGAACAACCCAGCCCCTCCGCTAGGGCACAGAAATGCTGCTTCTTTGGGCTTAAGGAGGGAAAACCAAGCACATCAACTTCTTGAGCAAGGGAAGAGACAATCTGCTCGAAGCCATTTCCTCTCTCCCTCGGCCAGAACCCGAGCTCAGCCAGCCGCGGAGGCAGTGGCATCCTGCCATTCTGGTGCTTCGGGTTGCTGTCTGAACACAGCCCACACTCCTTAGCAGAGATTTCTGCAGAAAGTGATCCAGCAGCATTAGCAAAAGCCTTTAGATACAGTAGTATTCCAACCCGGTAGAATTTTAACAGGTTTGGGGGAGGAAAAAAAAAAAAAAAAAAATTAGTTGAAATTCTAATTTGAGAGATGAGTGTCAAAAAAGCTTCTCTTCCAAGTTTCTGAATGAAAGAGGAGGAGATGGGAGAGATGAAACACAAAACAGGGTTTACAGCTACAGCATTAGGGCAGGGATGGTGTTTCTTCATTGCAAGACGCTCACTGAGCCTTGCAGTTAAAGTAGAGGCACTTTTCCCAGGGTTCAAATGCCACTGTATCCTCACTGCACATTAACACTGAAGCAAGTTAAGTGAACCAATTTAGGTGAGCCCTGCAGGTAAAAGGATGTTAGGGGAACCCTGAATGCCCTCCGAGCAATATTTTTCTATTGCCGGTAAGGTAGGTTCTGACTTCTAAAGACATTAGGCTTCGTTTAAAACCGACCTAATGGCTTCGAGATCTGAAAAAAAACCCAAAGGATCAGGACATCCAGATTCACAGAAGGCAGCTGTCTGCCACCAAGTACGCTGACCTGACAGACGCCACCACGGAAAAACCCTCGATTCACACAGGTTGCACATCACGACCATCTCTCTGGCAATCATTTCAGTAGTCATTACAGATCGATTATCAAAAGCATCCAAATGAACAGAGTATTCTGTCACTTCTGGTATTACCCTCCTCTGTCACTTCTGGGAGCCCTGTACTGACACACATCAACCTGAAAGAACTGCTGATCTTCAAAAAACCCCCACCACAAAGCCCACACCTTACTGCAAAGGCTTCCAGAGCAGCCAGGGGTGCTCTCATATGTCCTGTCACACTGCCAGCTTCTTATCAACCTCAGTTAGTCTTTTACCGACTCCCCGACCCAAAGAGGTTTACTTTGCTTGCTTAAATGCGCTGCCAGAGTTTGGATAACCAGACCCAGCCTCCTTCAGGAAAACACAAGGGTGTGAGCACTAGAACAGGGAACATGAGACCTTGTCGGAGTCAGATATAATTTACCTTTTTGGTCTCTCATTCAGGCTTGTACTGCGAGCCCTGAAACTGTCCTTCTCGGGCGTGTCATCAAAGGAAAGGAGGACATTTGAGCGCAAACCCTGCCGAGGGAGACAGATAACAAGAACTCAACGTCAGTTTTGAAAAACACATTGAAAAGAGAAGTAGAATTTTTCTAGCTTCGACCAGAACCTTTGAACTGCTCAAGCCAGTTTCTAAGCCATCATTTTTCCTCTCTCCTGTTTGACTCAGTAGCATCCCTTACCTTCGTAATATAGGGGACAAAGTCTTTCCGGAAGGGAAGGCGACACCGAATGAACCACATAGCTATCACGTGATGGGCCAGGCAAACGATGTACTGGTTAAACCTGAAACAGCAGAAAGATCTCCCCAGATTTTAACGCTGCACGACGGTGCCATTCCAGAACTGGACAGAAGGACTTCTCAATGTGAGAAGCACAACTGTTCCTTCACCTACTGTAAATATAAAGGACAAAACCCTCAAAAGTTCCGTTCAAGGGAAACAAGACATTTTGTCCAAGGTACCTCCCTTCTTCAGAAAAAGCCTGGAGATATCAGAATGTCCTATATAACAGACTTAATCAGATGTCCTATGTAAATAACCCCCACCCAAGCACTACCAAAAAAAGCACGTCTTATTCTCTTAATTTCACAGATGAAGAAGAAGTGCATTTGCTCTGAACTTACTTGGAAGGGTTTGTGTAGGGCAGAGAGATGGCGAACACGCTGGCGTACTGCTCTGCTGCGAAGTTCCTGTAGAGGTGAGGCAGCCTCGCTAGAGCTAGAACAGTTCAAAAGGAGAAAACCCACATAGGACACAAACTCTTCGATTCAGTTTAACTGGAATTGTTTCGTTTCTTCTAAATCACCAGCCAAGGCGGAAGTTAACAGCTTGGTACAATTTCAGGCTATTTAAGTTACAAGCAGCGTGGTGGAGAAAGCAGCTTCGCGTTTCCCTTTGCTGGGTGGCTGCACTACACAAAGCGTGTTTCTTCCTTCAGTGAGTGCGAGGGCTTCAAATAGAAAACCAGTAACGAGACGATGAAACATTTATACCCCGAGGACAGTGCAAGGGCACCACCAAAACCCAAGAAGCCCTCCCGCTGCATTCCGTACGACTGACACAAGCAAAAATCAAAAAGCGGTGCACGCAACACATTTGCAACTCCAGAAGATCAAAAGAACGTCACAACTTACTTGAGAGAAATTCCAGGAGCGGGATTGCCATATTGGCCGTAGCGGAGATGTGAGTTAGTTTGACTATTAAGACGGGAAGCGCCTTTATGATGATGTCGGGCATCTCGACGCTGCACACGGAGAGCGCCACGACGCACTGGTTTGCGCAGCGATAAATAAGGCCCTGCTCCAGGCAATACACTATTTCACGCTGGAAAAGTAAAAAAAAAAAAATTAAAAAAAATCATAATACAGTGAGAGAGAAAACCTCTGAGGCACCATCTCCTGACTCCAGTTAGCACTCTGAGGTATCGCCAGCACGAGGCCGGTACGGCATACGGGAATTAAGGGACTTGAACATCTCCGCTGTGAAGAGAGACTGAGAGACCTGGGGCTGTTCAGCCTTGAGAGGAGACGGCTGAGAGGGGATTTATTAACATATAGAAATATCTGAGGGCTGGGGGTCAAGAGGAAGGGGACAATCTCTTCTCAGTGGTGCCCAGCAACAGAACAAGGAATAACGGGTTTAAGTTAGAACAGAGGAAGTTCCATCTGAACATGAGAAAAAATTTCTTTACTGTGTGGGTGCCAGAGCCCTGGCCCAGGCTGCCCAGAGCAAGTGTGGAGTCTCCTGCTCTGGAGACTTTTGACCCCTGCCTGGACACGTTCCTGTGGGATCTGCTCTGGGTGACCCTGCTCTGGCAGGGGAGTTGAACTAGATGATCTCTAGAGGTCTCTTCCAACCCCAAACATTCTATGATTCTATCCAAAATGCGTTCACGTAGAACCCTAAATAATGTTCCATGGATCGTACGCCAAAAATCTGAAGTAGGGACTTTAACCAAGTAGGCATTTTGGAAATTCATATTTAAAGTTTCCGATTAAACAGAATTTTTATGTTTATCAGGGTCTTCCAGCAAAGAGTAAAATCAACCTGCGAGACAGGTACGGATGGAGAACATTGAATCCAGGTACGGATGGAGAACGCTGAATCCAACCGACCGGATGGTTGCTGCTGCACAAAGTTAGTAAAATATCTTTTCACCTCTGACCTCCCCCCAAAACCAGCACTAAACACTCCACTACACAGGCTCAGGCCCTGTCCTCCCACTTACTTTCCCTGTTACCTGTCTAGCTTTGTCCAGATAATTATGATAAGATATTAGCGCTGTGAGTACGGGGACGACAGCCAGATGCAAATCAGTGCGAGAAAAGCCTTCTGGGGTACCATGGAGCCTGTCGGTAGTCTTCTTGTCCGTCAGCTGAAACACCCCACAGGAAGTTAGAAGGCCTCACAATAAAAACCCTCCCTCAAAGGCAGCAGACAGGCGCTGCCCATACATTTTCACATGTATACATACACACGTAGAGAAAGAACACTCGTTGTTACCTACTTCTGTGCCTAAAACAACCCTCACCAAAAGAGGAGGTGAGGATTGACAGCCAGTACGCTAATCTTCAATAATATTAGAGTTAAGAAAAATAAAAACAACAAAAAACCCAAACAACTCAAAACCCAGCCCCAATCAGCTCTCGAGCAAAGGAAGGAGCTGGTGCTCCCACATCAGCGGGGTGCAGGGCATTACCATGTTGCTCAGCGCAGAGGCCAGCAGGTCTATCTTACAGGGAGAGGTTAAAAATAGCACTTTGTAGCGGAGGGATTCAGGCAATTTGTTAAGAACCAACTTCAACACCTTCCAGTCTGTCTCCTGCAAAGAAAGGAAAAGTGAAGGTGGAAATTTTTTTGTACGAAGCCAGTTCAGTTTGAGAGACCAATCAAATTTCAGACGACGTGCCGTTTCCTAGGCAGATGCACATCTTGCCACGGTAGCTACAGAAAAAGAAGTGGCATTTAGCTGTCTGTCATCCAGCTCTAGGTGCAATATTGGCACTGCAGGCTGGAAGACAACTTGTATCCAGATCTGACTGAGCTCAAAAGGCAGAGCCAGAATTCAGCTCTTCTCACCGCTTGCGCAAATTAACTTCCAGAGCAAGACAAGTTATGAGCTTCCCTCGGCACATAACTACGCCCAACACTAAGGAACAATTTATATTTACAGTTTACGAGTGACTGAAACATTTGTCAAGTCTCATAATACTGCAAAAACTTGCAGTAAGAGGTCTTCTCTTAGTTTTAAATGCCCTTTCAGACACAGGGTGACTGCTCTGACTTTTAACTAACACATTTTTTGCCCTTATCTGCCCTGGAGCCAAGTGAAATAAGAGCTTTGATTAGTTTCTCAAGAGTTGAACTAGTGCTCCCGCTGGCGGTTGTAATGCTGCACAATCACAGATCCCTGCTCAAGGAGGATTGCTGTATCACTTTTCAGGGGGCAGAATTCTCTAGCCAGCTGGTTTAAGATGACATATTTCACGTGAAGGTGACAATAACTGTCATTAAGAGCAGGCGTACTTGCTTCAAACACTGCAGGAGGACACCAAAAACCATCGAGTATGGCAGATGCCCGACACGGACGGTGGCGTTCTGCGAAGGCACGCTGGGACTTCCCGAAGGTGGAGAGAGCGTACCCGTAGGCTTTTTCTCAGAAGTCCTCTTCTCTGCTTCTCTACAAACACAGAAAGGGAGAAAAATACAGGCAACGTAAAAATCAGAACCAGCTTATTCACGTCACACCCTATTTGGCAGCCAAACAACAATATAAATTGCATTTTCAATTAAAAAACACAGGCTTGCCCAGTAGACAGACAGTGATGAGTCAGTTTGGTCAGGTTAAGGATTTTTCTAGCCAGGCTCCCAGTAAATTTAGAAAGAGAGCCTTTGGGGCATGTTACGCAAAGAACTTCAGGCTAAGCTATAAAATTAAAAATCGCCAGACTGGTACAAAACATCAAATCAAACCTCAATGTGAAAACCGGTTCCCTGCAGGAAGTTGCAAACACTTTTGTGAGCAGAAACAGGAATTTAACGCCTGAGATTAAGAGGTCTGCAGGCAAGTGATTTGTAAGAACCATTCACCAAGGAGTAATCAGTTGAGTCAATCGTAGGCTGTAATGAGAGACTTGTCCAGCAGATGATTCATCAGGATTCAGAAGACTCAGAAAAACTTCAGATCGTTACTGACAGACCATTAAGCTCGTGCAAAAATACCAAATAGTTTAGAAAACGGCTTTTACTCAATGCAATGAGAAACCTACACAAAATCACAGAGGCAGTAAGGGCTGAACCTTACTGCTCCATCCTTGTTGGAAAGGCCAAGGCGGCGGAGAGAGTCAGCTCGAAGCATCAGGAGGAAATCAAATACCTGTAACACAGAAGACACTGGAATCACTCACAACCCAAGCCAGGGGGATACCAAGCCACCTGCCCATGTGATACCTTTCCAAGTATAAAGGGAATTTTAATAGAAGCTGTAGCTAGTTCACTTCTGATGTTAAAACATACAGGCATGCTTCTATGAGCCAAGAACATCTGATTCTATTTCTGGCAAGCTCCAGAGTGCACATTCCCCACCTGCCACCCAAGAATTCCAAAAGATGAGGGTGCAGCTCTCAACCTGAACGTCCCTCAGCCGCTCTTCATAGGGCATGTTTTCCAGACCTCTCACAAGCCTTGTTCCCCACCTGCCACCCAAGAATTCCAAAAGATGAGGGTGTAGCTCTCAACCTGAACGCACAGGGTGCTGCCCATACCTGCAGCCTGATGCTGCTCGCGATGGCCAGGCTGTAGGCGTGCAAGTAGTGCCACTGGATGTGGTGGATCAGCATCTCATACACGCGCGTGGCGTGGCTGGAGGGTAAGCTGTAGAGTTTTGTCTGCAGAGGGCAAGGAAACACAGATGGAACGGCGGAACTGACACTTGGCTATTCAGATACTTGCTGTTCACTGAGAATTCAAGAAAAATGTGGCAAAAAAAGTTGCTCCTGAAAGCGAGACGAACAGACAGCTCCGGGCAGAACCTCTGCAAGGACTCCTGAGCAACACTGCCTGGCTCCAGGAGGGTGCTGGTTGGAACAACCAGCTTCTCACAACTGCTTAACCACACCTCAGGGCATGCTGCCCAAACACACCAGATCTATTCCAGGTGATGAACCTCTCCCTTTCTGCTAGCTCACGAACACGGCTGCCCTCCACACAGGAAAACGTGCTCATTTTCATTGCATTGTGGAGACCGAGAAAACAAAGCATTCAGCCAACAGTCACACGGTACCCAAAAGCAAAAGGAATCACCAAAGCAAGAGTTAAAATATTAAGTGGGTAGAACAAAAGTTGGAATATTTAATAGTGGAAGAACTGTTATCTAAAAAAAAAAGCTCAGCAGGAGACTGTTCTGAAGAAGATGTGTTCAATGCTCTTACCTGAAGAATTATCAGGAGTCCAAGAACTGCTGTCTTGACATCCTCCAGAGAAGCTGAATATGACAGCAAGTCCCTCTCTTCCAGTTCAGAAGGAGATGAGAGAGAATGTGCAGCCACCTTTTAAAAAGAAAAGCCATATATGGTTTAAATTCAAAACACACTTTTTCTTTATTTTCATCCTGGAAGGTCAGGAAAGAGGACAGAAAGTCGTCCTTGCTGGAAATCCTGCAAGCCCTGCCAGGTAGCTTGGATGTGTCCTGACCAGGTTTCTAAAGCTCTGCCCTTCAAACCTTCATCCTCCCAAACCCAGCAGTTCTCCAATATCCCGCTGAGCCACTCAAACTGGTAACGGTCACCAGTTAATCTCCTCAATCGCAGTAAGAGGCTCTGGGAGAAGGTGGGGTGATGCTGCAGACACCTGACCAAACTCAGCCTCACCTTTTCTATGATATCAAGCAAGCTGTTGAAGTGATGCGTGTTGCAGCCTTCAGCCAGGTCTACGAGTAGCTGAGTGGCCAGTTTTCGGACTTGATGGTCTTTATCCTCTGGAATGTGGGCCAGCTGAGAAATCACCACCAAGTTTATCAGCTCTTCCTGCAAGAGGACAGACCTTAGCAAGCCTTGACATTTCACCGTCAGTCAATCCATGTCAGAGAGACAAATAATTACAAAAGGAAGAACATCGATATTCTCTACTGGGCTCGTTCTTCAACTGTTTGGTCCCTTGACCTTTCCTCTTCCATCCAGTTAAGTATTTCGGTATGCCGTTCCTCCCAATATTCCTGATTTTTGTGGAATGCTTTGATTTTCGTCTGTCCTATACACTTGATAGCCCAGGCTCAAATAGACTGTTGGACAAAGGATTTCTAGGGCTTGTTTTTGAGAGAGAGAGAGAGAGAGAGAGAGAAACATGCACCAGCATCATGTTTTCACAAATCTTGAAGGAATCCAAGAAGCACCTCTGCCCCTTCCTGTCCTCTGACCCTCTAGGTACATTCCAAGGAGCTGAAGACATCCCCAGGGCACTTCTGGAACTCCTCTCTCAGAGAACTTCCATTCTGGTTGCAATTAAACTGGAACCACCAAGATAAACCAATCTGCTCACATGAGATTATGTCCACACCTCATCTTTTTATAGAGCTTTTAAATAAATCCTGTGTCTCTCATGTTGCCTTCTTTCTTCCAAAACAAAACATTTATGGAATTAAATGACCTCCAACCAGGAAAGCAAATACACAACCAGGTACTCCTCAAACCACAGAGCAGCTCCAAGTGCAAGTTGCACGTGCCTGTATCCAGCTAAGGACAAATCAAAGGCAAGTTCTCCTAGAACCATCCTAAAGAAATATTTCCGTTGTGTGCAACATTTAAAGCACAGTTGTGTGTGTTCCCCAGTGGCAGAGATGATCCAAAAAAGCCTCTCCCATCCACTTAGCACCTCACACGTGATCATCAGAAACAGATAAAACACGCACCTCGTAGAACTGTCTGTTAATACTCAGGACAAAGGACAAGACATCCAGAACTTTAATACGAACAGCGCTACGACTTTCGTGCCTAAAATGGAAAGAGCAAATTCAAGATGAATAAAACGAAGTTGCTGATATTTAGGGAAGGGGGAGAGTAAACTAAGAAATGTCTTAAAAGTTAGAACAGTAGGTGTTAGAGATCAGCTGAGCCCTCAGTTAATGTCTCTACAGATGAAATCAGATTGAAGAACAGCTGGAAACGGGAATTGCAATTCAGTTTTTACTGCTTCTGGAGACCTGTAACTGCATTTTCCCAATTCCAATCCAAACTAGGAAGCACATGTCAGAAGAACAAGTGCTCTGGTGTGCAAATTTAAAACCAAACATATGGCACCGAGGAAGATTTGCTCTTTGGCAGCACTTCACAGACGAGACAGAAGTTTGTTATTGCTCTATGTTGGTATTTTAGAGCACGAGAATACTTTCAGGAGTACCAGTTCAAAACGAGAGAACTTTAATACTGCATAACCATATGCAATCCTGATGCTTAACAGGAAAGTCTTGGTGTCAAAACTACAAAGTGCTGCAGAGCAGAACACAGAACTAATTGGAAGAGCATCAACCAATGGAAAAAAAAAAACCAGCATAAATAATTCAGTGCAAAGTTATTCTTCTGTTAAATGAAATCCTTCCATGTGCTGTGCCTGGGAACTACCACACTTCTTAGCAGTCATTTACTAACATTCGAACTTCAGAAAACAAAGCTACCATGTAACATTCCAAAGTGCCTCGTATTCACAGTGTGATGATTTCATACCTGAAGAATCTCTCCATGAGCGTCTGCAGGTTGTGAATCCAGCCATCTTTGGCAGGATGAATGGACTGAGCTCTGTAGGTTATCAAGTTTAATACAGAAGATTCCTTTCACGGAAAGATCAAGAATTATTTATTTTTGTGCATAAGCAAACACAATATATCCATTCCCCCCGAGTCCCACCCCAAGAATAAGGTTTGTATAAGTCCTTGCTGTGATTTTCAGACCGTTTGCTACTTCAGGACTTCCAACTTTCAACTGTACCATGTAACAAAACAGATTCAACTGGCAACAAAGGAAGACAATAAATAAAGCCTTACTGGTCTCTGATCAGCACATCTTTCCACTAGCTCAAAAAATCTCTCTTCAGAGCCATGGAAATCGTTCTGGTCGCAGAGTTCTTCCACCGTAGTCAAAAGATCATGTACAATGGACTTAAGTTCTTGGCTCTCCAGGCTCTGAAGCAGAGACAAAAACATTCCTAAAAGACTTCTACCTCACCAGAAAGTACTAACTTTTAAATGCAAACAGAAAACTCGGTTGAGAAGTGCAGCACTGAGAACCGAGCTAAAACCCTCATTCGGCTTCAAAGTTCACTAGAGCGTACAAACAGGAGATCGATTTGCACAAATATTTACGGTGAGGTCTTTTGCCTGAAAGCGCATGAAGACAGGCTCAACCCTCACCTGCAGCTGCTGCAGTAATCGCTCCATGATGTCCAAAAGGATGTCCCAGGTCACAGCTTGCAGCTCCTTCCCATACTTCTTTATGAGCCGTGTTATGGACAGAACTATCTCGTAAGACACAACCGCATTGGGACACGTCATGGCCTGGAACACAAACCATTCCAGAGTCAGTCTGAAAGGAGCGATCAGAAAGACTCTTAAACTCAAATGAATCATGCCTTGTTAATTAGGAACTTAGCCTGAAGGACTGAGATAAATATATTCGAGTCTATACACTCAAAGGGCAAAGGGAAGAACCATTTTACGAGGCGCAGCAATGTGCTCTTGCCAACAGCTGTAGGTCAGATGTCAAATACGGTCCCGGCTCACAAAGGAGACACAAGAGGATAAAGCTAATAATTCATGCTGGGGGCACTTGGGTGAGGGAATGTTAAGAGGGGTCTGAGGTAGTCCCTGGAGACACAGTCCCTCGCTTTTTGTAACAGATACTGGAAAGACTGAAAGTTTTTGCTCTGTTTTTATTTTTTAAGCTAAAGCAGCCATGAGGTAGATATTTGATAAAAAGAATTCAGACTTTACTTTTCTGGCCAAAGATACTCCAGGAGGAGGCCTCAGTCTTAAATCCTCTGTTGTTTCACTGTTTCCCCATGTTCACCCAACCGCTGCCTTTCAGGCACACAAAGACCTCTTCAGCGGAGAGGACCTCATTTTTGTTGAAATTTGTACAGGTCCAGGGGTATAACTGGATTAAAAAGCACCTCCAGCATCCCATCCTACCTTGAGGAATGAAGGCAGCACTGAAGTCGGGGAATTCTTGAGTGAATTGAGGCGATGAGCACCCCACAGAGCCATCCCAACAAAGAACACGGCTCCTCTGAGCAGCGCCGCATCGGCCATGTACGCTCTGAGAAGAGACGGAAGTCTTAGACCACGTTACTATTATTGCAACATTTTTTAGCATTATTTTAACAGAGTCAACAGGAAAACATGCTGTCACGACAGCAATTCCTAGCTGTCACATATCAGAGCCCCACGCAGCAATTTACAAATGTTAAAAGCGGAAAATCATTCGGTACAACTTTAAACAAAGGGAAATTAAATTCCGAAAAGCCGAGCGGACTTGTGCTGAACTCCTTGGGTTCTGTTAGACACACTTTCTTTACCTGTTTTCCATGATCCTGCACATGTTGTAGATGGCACTGTGTCCCAAGTGAGTTCCCAAAAGGTTGCGCATAAGCTGCAAATCCCAAAAGAACACTTAAATATCCAATGGTTAAAACGCTCGTTAGCCTAAATACAGAGTTAGCTGGCTGACCATGCCCACTGATGGTGAGTAAATATGTGTGGCCATTTCCATGCCACAACAGAAGTCTGTGGCATCAGCTGAGAGGAAACTACGACTAAATTCCACGGACGTGACAGGCCTTACACTAACAATGTGCTGATCCCTTAATAATTGAAACAATTTCCAATTTACGTTTAAAATCAAACTCAAATCTACGGCAGGCATGCACAGGCACATCTGATCCTTCGTCTATGAAGCCAAACTCGTGAACTCCTGAAAATAACACGGCTACAAGAAAGTTCTGACCTTCCAGCAGGGCTCACAGAGCTCCTTCACGTTGATGGTACGGCACAGAGTGATGATAAACACCGGCAGGTTCTCTGATGGCAGACAGTTATAGCAAACAACTGCATCTAGGACTTGCAAGGAAATCTTTGGGAAAAAGGAAAACAAAATGGTTACATGTTTCTCTGTAAATAAAGCAGGTCAAATGCTAACCTGGCCAATCAGAAAATCTTCTGGAAGTCAAAAGGGATTCGGATGTGTCTTTTTTTTTTTTAAATCATTGCAAGATGGAAAGTAAACCATACAAAAAAAAGCACTGTTGAAAATTTGATTCACTTATCAAATTTATCAATGCTCTGTTTTAGAATAAAATTATTATTGGTGTAGGAGACCCAGTGGCTTACAAACAAGTCATAACATTTTACTAGTTCTCTTGTAAGATAAAAATAAACTGAGAGCACCCGATGATCTGATTTTGTTTGTAAATGTTACAGTTTCAAAGAACCACAAAGAATTCTAAAAGCACTGGTAGAAACTCAAGTTACTGACCTCTATGTCCACAGATGATGAAGTCTGAATGCACAAGAGGCATATCTTGCTGTTAGGAAAGAACATTTCATTATAATTGGTCACTTAACATTATTTCAGGCAAATTACAAAGAGCCCAAACAGACAAGTAAACTGGCATGTTATTTTACTCATCGTTCCCCTCTCTGTGCCCCTGCTCATAACTCTCCTAGAGACACTGAAGACTACAATCTCTTTTTATAAAGTTAGTTTAAGTTGCCCTTAAATGTAACTCAGTACACCTACATCAACACAAGAGGAGAGACCCTGTGGGAGCCGAAGCAATGCCACTGGGCCCGCCACAGGAAATGGCAAGAGCACACGCAGTTAAACTAAGACACATCTAAACGTTTTAAGACCTGAAAATCAAATATTTGCCAGGTATGACCTGGAATGAAACAGATCCAGATCAGATGAAAAAGATTTCACTTCTCTGTTTATTGATCTGCAACTTTCTCCTTCAGTTTACCAAGAATAAGCATGTGGGAGTTAAAGATAACAACTTACTGGACCATGTCAGCTACGTAGTCTTCCAGGTAGCAGCTATTGAATTTCACTAGGTTCACTAAAACCAGAAGGAACTCGGAAGACAAACCGACATCCATCCACTGCAGGACAAAGTCAGCTAAAAAAGGAAAACGCATTGTTACAATACGCTTTCTCCCCAGAAGTGTTATCACAACCTTCTTCTCCTATCACTGGGTGTCTGGCCCTTGACTTATCACCACCAAACTGGAGTAGAGAAAAAACTCACCTAACTCTTCTTCTAAGTAGGTGATGTATCGACCATTCTCTGTTAGAGCTTTGAACACTTCAAGCCGTTCGTGTAAATCTTCATTGGAGGGATAGTCCTTAATAACTTTAAAAAAATGTGCTCTGAGGATCCCCAATCTCTCACCCTTAAAATAAAACAGAGGAGGGAAGGGGAATAACAGTGTCATTACTGGAACAAAGACAGTTAAGGCCTGGACTTTATCAAGATCTAAACAGTAATCTTCATGCTTGAAATTATTTTATTTCCTTGTGGGCTATGAAAGTCTCCTGGGAAGATCCCCAGTCTCTGCTGCCTACTGACAATGGCTCAGGTCTTCTCAGTGTGTTACAGCAGCACTCGGCGCTGGAGGCGTTTTGTCCCGCACCACACAGGCAGCATCTGACACACAAAGTCATCTAGAGGAACTGCAGCTGCCAGGAGGGCATTTAAAGAAAAAATAAAATCCAAGGCAACAAATGAGAATCAATACCTTTTTGCAAGCATCTACCTCCGCCCTCTCAGAACGCTGAAAACTAGACCTTTGGCCTGATACAGCCCTACGTTTGTACAGCACGTTGTGAAATCTGAAGAATTTATAGCATGCTTAACTTGGCCAGGCTAGGAAAGTAACTCACACAGAACTTCTTGCATACCTGACATGCTGAAACATCAAAACCAGCTGCAGATGAGGACTAATAGGTCTTGGCAAAGACAATACAAAAATTTGCTGCACTGTGCTGAACTCAGCCCCAAGTATTTCCTCTTTTTCAGGAAGGTTGCCCCAAAACAGCAAAGTTTTTTGTGAGCTGTACGAAACGCTTTGCTATGAGGTCAAACCCAGACTTATATTAAAATGCTTCCCTTTCCCATTTACTAAGCACAACCAAAACAAGAAACATGGGCAGCTGTAGAGAAGAGCCACCCAGTATTTTTCACATTCCTACTTGGCGCAAGACCCGGTTTAAGTGTCCCGTTTCTTCTCCAGTTTGTTTATTTTCACCTGTCCTTGAACGATCGACTTCAGGAGATGAAGAACAGCGTGTCTGGCTTCGACGGGGCGCTCTGGCTGGAGCATATCAGCGACCACTTTCCATATTGCTTCCACTGCGTGCTGCAAACAAACACAGGAGACAGGCAGTAGGAGGAAAGCTAAGCTTGAGCTGGGGTCTTTACCCAGTAGGTCAGTCATTAATTATGGCAAGTTACAGAACGAGATCGCCAGCGATTTATTTCATGTCCAGAGTTCTTTTCTGAGAGACACTCTCACCCACCTGGTAATAAGTTCAGGTGAAACACAGGAGACACCAAACCCCATCCTACGTGACAACTTGCACCCCAGGAACTCCAGTTCTTCATTCACTACTTGAGTGTGAGCATTTAGTGCAGAAACCTTCACCCAAACACCAAGGTGGGTTTAAACCAATTTGAGGTTGCTTATTAACCAGACGGAAGGAGTTAGCAAAACACCTCTTCTACGGGATTAACACCATCTCCCGTGAATCCTGACCCGGCCTGAACATCCGCAGCATTCCCCTTCCGTTCAGTCCCGGAAGCCCGTCAGCTACATCCTCTGTGCTCCACAGCTGGTAGGTTGGACAAGAATAATTTCCTTGGCATGTAAGCCATCCTTCTACAAGTCTGGACAGCACAAAACAGCTGCTGGGATGACCAGTTTTAAAAGGCAGCTTAAACTACAGGAGCCTCTCATGATAAGAGGTTAAGAGCTGCTGCTTAAAACTTTCATCCTGCCAACAGTGACTGAACACCTCGGAACTTACCTCTTCAATTTTTTTTGTTTTTGCCACTTCACAAATTTGACCGATTGCTCGTATCCTATTACTTAATCCACATTCTATGCTCAGTTCCTGGAAAGAAACGTAGAAATAAGCCAACAGTTTCTCTTACTAGAAACACTTATCCATTTCTCAAAGGGGATCGTGAACCATTGAAAAATAAGTTACACAGTTGTGCAAAGTGATCTATTAGTCATTCCTGGAGCTTTTCAAGAATTTCTCCAAAACCTCGCAAATGATCTGTGACAATTAGAACTTTCAAACAACTGGAGCCAAGTAGCTTTTCACCTCCAGGATGGAATATTTCATTTTCTTCAGAAAAAGTAACAGCTTGCTGGCTGTGGCACTCTCTGTGGCAGAGACAGGAGGGACATTAAGCCCAGCTCTCCAGCCTTGCAGCAGGTAAGAGCTTGGCTGCTCCAGCACAGACGGGAAAGGATTTCTGTGTTTTCCTCCCTGTGTGCCAACTATTCTGTTTACAGACTTGCTGTACCAATTACTGGAATCAATTTTTATTATTTTTTTTTTAATTTTCACAAAACCATAAGGTTTTTATAAAACAGAAAGAGTTTCCAGCTTAAGCTAACTGCCACCACACAGATTTCATCAAGCTCAGGCTATAAAAAAAGAGCGACATACACCCTGCAACCCAATGTACGGCAACACCACCGTTCAAATACAGAATAACCTAAAAGGCTGTAACTTCATAGTAGGCGAGTTTTACAACTATTTCACTAGAGAACGAGTGGAGAGATGAGGTAAAAAGGCATGACTGTTGAGGGAATAAATGGCAGAACAGAAGAGAGACTGAGCAAGCCCTCCTGATCTTCTCAGCTCAGGCAACCCAGGCATTATTCCCACCTTTACTACGGTCAGTTCTCACACCTTGAGTATTTCTGCAGTGATGATAAACTCAGTTTGCTTGCCCTCCGACGACTTGGAACTTCCCCGGGACGTTCCCAGCCCCAGGAGACTCCTGAACTTCTCCTTCAGCCCGGAATCCTTGCTCTGAGGCTTTGCCATTGCTGACAAGCGAGCAGCGCCGAGCTCCTGCAAACACAGAACAGGGAGGCCCAAGGGGAATCTTTAAGCAGGAAAACACCAGTGACAGCCATCACAACACGGCTTTTACAAACAGCTCTGGTGCCTCGTCTTTTGAAACAAGGGAGAAGCCCAACACTGAGGAGGAAACGGCGAGGAGCCCATAGACGTGAGCGGTCTGTGCTGCTCGTGCCTTAAGAGCCCACATCCCGCAGCTTCCCAGGGAATGTGGAGCTCCGGGCTACTGTCCTCTGGGAGCTCCATCCCAGCCCACACAGAGCAACCACCATTTTAAAAGCACTGAGCTGATGCTTGAAGCGCAAAAACACACACTTTACGCCGGGTGCAGGCTGAAGCACTTGCTCCCGGTCCAAAAGCACCAGACAAGCACGTAGCACCTTAAAGTAGACGTCGAAAGCAGCCAGATGTGAGGAAGGACTTACACTGCTGCGCGTTCCAACATCCAGATGCTGCCATGGCATGGAGAAAGCAGGAGTGAGAACAGGTACACTCATTAGAGCAACAGGACACTGACAGCAACACAGAAACTCAGAAACTGCC
>NW_009735227.1:962-1170 GCF_000703405.1 Apaloderma vittatum | reverse complement strand
GGGTTTCCTCCCGACGATGGGAATTTGAGAATTTCTCGAGGCGCTGGACCTTCGCCCTGACCCACCCGAAGGGATCCCGCTGAGAAAAAGTCACCTCTCGCCTTCCCCGGTGCCACCGCGGGGTCTCGGACCCCCTGACCCCTACGTGTCGTTAGTGGGGCAGAGCAATAATTAGGGCAGGAATTACAGAAGCCGTGAGAAGGGAGCG
>NW_009735227.1:0-797 GCF_000703405.1 Apaloderma vittatum | reverse complement strand
CCTGGGACCCCCATCCCCCCCCCTCCAAGCGTGGGGGTCCAGCGCAGCCCCTCGACGTGCGGCGCCGGGGAAAGATGAAGCCAAATCTCCTTTTAGAGAGCGAATGCTTCCCGTCGGTTCAGCTGGGCCGCGCTGGCTGGAATGCCTGGGCTTTTTATAAATCCCTCCTCGGGCCGAGGGATGGGCACGAGAAATGCCAGTGGGAGAGGAGAAAAAAGGGAAAAAACCAGCAGAAAATAAGGATAAAGCATTTTTGGGTGCCGTGTCCGCCTGCAAACCACGTTGCTTGAGCTTTTAGAAGAGCTCTAAGTGTGTATATACGTATTTAGATTTATTTTCCTTGCAGAATTCGGGGCTGCCCAAATGTCCTTCTGCTCTTTAGAGTGATAATTTATATTTTTCTTTAACCCCCAGCACGCCTTAAATCTTTTTTTTTTTCTTTAACTGCGTGATCTCTGACACTTATCGGAGGGTTGGTTTGGTTTTATTTTTTTTTTTCCTTTCCCAACTCCTAAAAACGCCGATAGAAAAATAAAATGAAATCCGGCCCTTCGGAAGAAAAGCATAAACGTTCCCGACACCTTGGAAATGTGGTTTTACTTTATAGCATTACTTAGCACCTGATCAGCATTTTTTTTTTTTTTAATAGGAAAGCCATAAAATCCCCCAAGCAGGTATTTTCGTTGCGACTCGCACATTCCTCAGGCTGCCTGCGTCTCTCCGGCCCTTTCCACTCCGATCTGAAAACTTCACACTTTTCCCTTTTAAAACACATGTTCGGCGCTGCCTCTGCACCG
>NW_009735226.1:0-269 GCF_000703405.1 Apaloderma vittatum | reverse complement strand
TGTGAGGGCAGATGATGCCTGGGAGAAAAAAGGAAAAGGACTCAACCGAGGCTGGGATGCAGAAGGAATTTATTGAGGGAAAAGAGAGAAAAGACAGGAGGTGCAAGTGGAAGTTAGCTGATCAGAGGTGCAAGTAGAGCAACCATTAGCTGAGATCCTTTGCTTGTAGTAGATTTTGCAGAGCACCAAGAACTTCCAGAGTTTAACCTTGGGAAAAGTGCAGAGATGCGTCCTCAATCGAGGCTGTTTGTTCCATGGTTTATGTAGTT
>NW_009735225.1:1465-2013 GCF_000703405.1 Apaloderma vittatum | reverse complement strand
TGTTCTGGGAGAAAACGAAACAAAACACAACAAAAAGAAAAAAAAGAAAGAAACTTGAGCACGTGGATGTGTAAAAAGAGGAGCGTGGGTGTGCAGCAGCCAGTGCCCATCCTCACCCCCCGGCTGCTTTCTGCTCCTTTGGCTGAAGAAATCAGAGACACCAAACCACCTTCCAGGTGCTAACATCTGCTGCCTCCAAAGCACAGCACGGGGACATCAGACCTGTACAAAACTAACCAACAGCAACGCTGGAAATTAACTTGCCATCCCCCAGAATCCATACTCTCAGCTTAGGCTGAATAAGACAGGTACCACCGAGGAAACTAAAAGGAGACTTATTGCTGAGGGCAGATCCGAGGATCAGCTAATGCTCCTTGGCAGCCGTCACGATCACCCGCCAGGAGAGCTGAGGTCTCCAGCTGTGGTGATGCTCTGCTCCCAGGCTGGCACAGCGAAGAGGAGACAACATCAGTGGGCGACTTCCGCGTGGGCAGAACTCGGGGAGCGACTCCTTGCTCCGCCCCCCATGCCCCGAGGAGCACTGCTCG
>NW_009735225.1:406-1449 GCF_000703405.1 Apaloderma vittatum | reverse complement strand
GGGAGCCCATGGGACCCCCTGGCCCCGCTCCAGCCACCCCTTTGCAGTCCAGTTAATAACCAGGCTCCCCAAGGAGACACCCAGACTTTGCAAAAAAATTAAGTTGACGTCCAGTTCCTATAGGTGCCCTGGAAGATTTCGCCCATCGCAGTCCCCGAGTCTGCCCCGCGGCCACCCCTGAGACCTCCGTCATGGGCTTGGTCCTCTCTGCGGCTCCCAGCAGCCCGGTGACCCGCAGAGGACAGAAAATCCATGGAGATGACACCAAGGTCCTGGCTGGCTGCTGGTTTTACTCCCAAACTCAACCAGCTCTCCCCAGCCCACACCAGCTCTGCTCTTGCTCCTTCTGGAGGTGCAGCTTTGTCTTTGGGAGACACAGGAGATGGGATGGCGAGTGCCAAGGGACTGTCCCCAGGGCCAGCGGGGGAGCACAGAGCTCTGCGGCTCGGCCAAGGGAAGGAGTTTTGGCTGGGGGCTGGGTGAGCAAGGGGTGACCCACACGGAGCTCCCCAAATCACTCTCCTCCTGCTGCTGGGGCTGAAAACCAGCAAATTTAAATTTCCCAAGCTTAGTAAATGCACTGAGCGAGGTGGCAGCTTCCTCACCTCCCCCTGTCTCCCACCCCCAGGGCTGGAGCACCTTCCCTCGGGGCACTCTGCGGGCAGGAGGGGTTTCTTTTTGTCACCCAGACGTTGAGCCCCAGTGCCAGGCTGATCCCCAAGGAACGGGTTCCCCGAATCGATGGAGACAGGCACCAGCCGGGGCAGGAAGGCAGGGAGGGCAGGACGGGTACCTGGAGGGGAAACAAACATTAGTCTCTACGAAAAGCAAAACCTCCCTGATGTTTTTCCTTTTAGGAAACTTGGAAACATCTATTTTATGACATTTTCCAGTTTTGCCTTGTTTTATAGCAGTTGACAATATTTATATAATGACATAAACCACCATAAAGCGAGGCAGCCCTGTAAATAGGTGTAAAGCGGAGGGCGCCCGGGGAAGCGCCAGGAGAACCAACCCAGAGGGATCGAGCTCTGCCGAGCCTC
>NW_009735225.1:0-375 GCF_000703405.1 Apaloderma vittatum | reverse complement strand
CCTCCCCCAGCCCCTGTAAGACCCTTTTGAAATTAGTTTGGGTATTAGGAGAGAAATCCCACGCTGGGCATCAAGCAACTCCCCCCCTCAAGCCCGAGAGCAGTCCCAGTTTTTCCTTACTCCAGAGCTCGAGGACAGTTTTGCAACCATGGGGACCCAAAGCCTCCAAGCTTCCAAGTCCAAAATCTGACCTTGAGGGTCTAAGCAAAGGCTTAAAGGTGGAAAGTGGAGCTTAGATGCTTTCCTGCATCAACCGATGCCAGGGACACCCCGGCTGGAGACAGCGTGTCCTCTCCTTGACCACGGGAGACCTTCAAACGGCCCCAAAGCCATCAGATCCTGCCCAAAGCCAGTTCTCCTTTTGCTGAGCAGAAA
>NW_009735224.1:0-4243 GCF_000703405.1 Apaloderma vittatum | reverse complement strand
TTCTCTGTACCATCAGGCTGCAGGGCAGGAGGTCCTCCCACGTACAAACTTTCCATGTGGATGAGATGAACCAGAAAGGTTGCCCCAGAGCCCGAGGGCTCAGCTCTTGGATGCTGGTGATGCTGCTGCTGTTGTGTGTGGGGAGCTGAGAACTCACTCTCACGTTTACCAGAGGGGAAACCGAGGCCAGGAGAAGGGAAGTGACTCATGAAGGGCCACACAGCCAGGCAGAGTCAGGACAAGGCTAGAAGAAGGACCCAGGGCTCCCGGCACCCCACCCTCTGAGACTGAGTGCTCGCAGGCACGGAGGTCTGAATTGTCAGTGCCAGAGCCCAGGAGACCCCCTATGTGGCTGGGGTGGGGCAAAAGACAGCTCTGAGATCTCACCATTGCTGGCAAGAGCAGGCAGGAACTCCTTGGGGTTTAACCCACAACAGCTGGTTTCCCGGCGGGATAGCGCTAGGGAGAGCCGCACAGCCCACTGCCAAAACCTTCATTTTCATTGCCAATAAAGGCCAGGCACGGCCTCTCAAGAGCTGTCGCTTCCTCCGGCGCGCAGGCAGCTCCCCGCTGGGCGGCCGGAGTCTGCGCAGCCCAAGGGGCATCGGCCTGAGGGCTCCCCACTTTCATATAAGGTAGGGACATATGCTCTGCGTGGTGCTGTGATGCAGGACTCTAGGGAGGCTGCCAGAATCGGCCCCTCCTGCCTGTCCAGCCTGAGGGTGGAGGTGGAGCTGACAATGAGGGGCAAGCTGCGAGATGGAGCTTTGGAAGGCAGAGCCAGGGTGCAGGTTTCCTCTGCGGGACAGCAGCCGGAGGAGGGAGGATTGAAAGGAATACTTTCTCTCGGGCAGGGCATGTTAAGCCTCTCCCAAGTGTAGCCCCTGGCTCTGCCTCTTGCTCCTGCCCTGTGGCAATGGGGAACTCCTCCTGGATGAACATAGCACAGCCCCAGAAGGTCTAGCCCCACTTGTCTTGCTCCTAGGAAGTCATTGGCACCTACTCTTCTATGGGAACACAGTGTGCGTGTATGCTGCGTTAATTTTGCTTTTAAGAGGAAAACAACCATTGCACTCGTTTCACATGTGGCCTCGCTCATGTTGTGGAGCCTGGGGTCACACTGGGGAGTGGCACCTCACAATGCCAAGGAAAGCACCGTTTCTCCTCCTAAACTTCAGCTGCTGCTGCTTTGAATTTGTTGTTTTGTTGGAGCAAGGACCCAGCTTTGGCCGGAGGGACCAGGGCGGGGGGGTCAGTCCCGGTGGAGCAGCTCTGCGGGAAGGATGAAGTCATCCTTGTGCCGGCAGCCCTCTTTTCCTGCAGCTGACGGATCGTGGGATGGGGACTTTAAATAAAGCTCCCATGTCACCTGCAGGCTGGTCTCCCACGGCTGAGCCCTGTTGGGGGAGGGCTCACTGGCTGCAGCCAGCATGAGATGCTGCTGCCTACAAGAGGGGCTTTCTAGGGTCTTATGCCCCATAAAGACTTCATGTTTAGCTCCCTGCCATTCCCTAGACTGGCATCCAAACCTCTTGGCTCTACAGTTGGGCAGGGGGGTGCCTTCTCCTGGCTCTCACTGCCAGGCTGTGACTCTGCCTAGCTCTCTGCCTGCTCTTCCTGCTGGAGGTGGGATGCTGCGGTGTGGTGCAGTGGTCTGTCCTTTGCAGCCACCAGCTGACCTTTGCAGGCTCTTGGAAAGATCCAGTGGTGCTGGTCTCCCACGGGTGATAGTGATGGTTGCCCACCACCTTGTGTTGCCCTATGCACACTTGGACAGCTGTCGAAGCATCAAGGTGGCCCTGGGGAGGGAGTGGATGGAGGTCCCTAAATTGGCCTGCTGTATTTGACAGCTCAAGAAAAGATCCATCCGTGAAGGATGAGAATGACTAACCTTGTGCATGATCCAAGCAATCCCACGCACCTCTCCTCCTGGGGCTTGGCTCTGCTAAGGTTAAGGTAACATGGAGTTCATGCTGGACCTCCTCTTTGTGCCTGGCTGCAACTCCTGGACTTCCTTCCTCTGGCTTCTCCTTCTCCCACCCTCGCCCCTGTCCTGCTGGAGCTGTTCCCTGCAAGCCAGCCACCCCCTTAACTCTTGCCTCCTGGCCAGGCTGAGGTCAGGGATCAGCAGCTGAGGGAGTTCAACTTCAAGCTGGTGGAGTTAATGTCCTCCTCTGCCCTCGTGTCTCTGCCCTGCTGTCTTGGACGAAGGCAGGTGGGGTCTGACCCTGAGCATCCTTGGACAACCAGGGGCCAGTGGTGACAACTGAGTGGGCTTCTGCTGGCTCTGGAGTCAATTCAAGGGGAAAAAAGGTGTGCGTGGGTGTGTGAGCTAAAATGGAGAATGTTCTGAGCAAAGCAAGGAGGAGCTCTTGCCACTTGCTGAACGCATGGCAGGAGCTGCAGATGCTGCCCAGGGGAGCCTGGCCTGGGTGCATAAGGAGGGATGGGCAAGAGCTCAGCCAAGCAAGTGTCTGAGTGCTGCCAGCAGCCTCCTCTGGCCCAGGGCAGGGGGAGGGCGAGTGCACACTCCTCTGTCCCTTTGGCTGCTGGAACGGTCGAGCACTTTCAGGCTCATGGCTGTGCCTTCCTGCCTCTAGGTCTTCCTGAGGAAGGACGTGGATGAGGAGGATGAGCGGCAGGAGACTGGGAGCCTTCGGGATGGTGGTTTCTGCTCTCCAATGGACAGAGGTTCCCCCTTCTATGCGGTACATCCCCCTGTCCTCACCGTTTATGAGGGCCTGACCCAGGGGTGCAGCTTGAGGCTGAGCAAGCGAGGGTGCCTCAGAAGCCTGAGCGTGGATGGAGCCTACTTTAAATGGAGCCTGCTTTAAATGAGCGAGGGGACAAGCTGGGCATGACGGGACAAGGGGTCAGTCGCCAGGCCAGTGCCCAGAGGTTTTGTCACTTCCAAGGGAACTAGATTATGGCTTGTCCAGCCCTGGCTGTGTCAAGAAATTGAAGATCCCAGAGTCACAGGAGGGCCTGAGAATCTGTGTTGCTATTTAAAAAAAAAAAAAAAAGAAAAAAAAAGATTTCTGTAGTTCTTGTGGTTAGGCAGAAAGGCTTTGAAAAGCAACTCCCATGCCGTCAGCAGGGCAGCACATGCCAGAGTGCTTAGAGAGCCTGAAACAGTTGCCTAAACTCTGCTTCTCTGCCAGCTCCCAGGGGAATGTGCCCTGGTAGGCTCGGGGGTGTCTGGAACCCCCAAGGGCAGCTTGCACCCAACCCATTCAGGGAGGGAGGGCTGTCCCTGGGCCAGGCCCAGGAGCAATTTCTGCCCGGTAAGAGGAGGCAGCAATCCCTGCACCTTCAGGTTTCTCCTGAAGATGCTTGGGGTCCTGTTTGCCACGAGTTAGTGTGCAGTTATATCCCCCTGCCCGGGCAGCGGGGTGGGAAGCAAGTGTCTGGGTGGCTGTGCCGTCCCCTGGGCTGTGTGCAGCTGGGACCAGGGGCTGAGCTTGGAAGGGAGCCAGTGCTTTCGCTGACCGACCTTTGCAGACACCCCCAATGGAGCTGGAGCCCTGACAGAAGGTTTCGTCAGCACCAGCCACCTGCGAGGCCAAGTCCTGGGGGAGATGCTGCGCTTTCTGTCCCTCACTGCCACTCGATTGGGAGGGGCGTCTCTGAAGGAGTGGCAAGCCGAGAGAACCTTCCCCATCCCATTCCATCTGGCAGCGTCCCCCGGGGTAACACCAAACTAACTCTGCTGACGAGTGCGCCTCACAAAGGTGTGCAGCCCCAGGCTGGAGGGGCATCAGGTGCTGCATCGGTCTCCACAGTGGGCACAGAGACAAGCCCAGGTGCTGGGTGCCCTCTCATTAGCCTGGAGTGACACAAGGCTGAGGCACAACCTGGCAATCCCCTGCCAAGGCTGCAAAAGCCACCAGTGTGGCCTTGGTAGAGGGGACCTGTGCCTCAGGGTGCTGGGAAAGAACCATAAATATGTCAGTGAAGCAGTGGGATAGGGGGCAAAACATTCCTGGGAGGTGATGGGAGGGCTCTCTGGAGCGACAGGCTGACCCACCTCCCACCTCTGCCCTCCCCAGCTGGCAGGAACTCCAGCCCATTCACCTCGGAAAGAGAGCCCCAAGAGCAAGGAGCTCACCACGGCACTAAGAGGCAGTGGGCGAAGTGGTGCGGGAGCAGCCCCCCTCCTCGACCCGAGCCCTCTGGTAGCCCAGTTCAACCGGGAGATGCTGCAGGTGAGGCCAGCTGGGGTGCCTGCCCAAGGGGCTGCGTG
>NW_009735223.1:0-441 GCF_000703405.1 Apaloderma vittatum | reverse complement strand
ACAACACAATATCCCCTGAAAATCCACAATTCCTCTCAAAAAATCCCAGTACTTCCCTCAAAACCCCACAATTTCCCACCAAAACACCACAATTTCCCCTGAAAACCCACAATTTCTCTTAAAAAAAACCACTATTTCCTTAAACAATCCACAATTTCCTGCCAAAAGAACACAATTACCCCTGAAAAACATCATTTCTCTCAAAAAAATCAAAACTTATCTCAAAAACCAAACTACCTCCCTCAACCATCCACAATTTCCCTCAGAAGCAACGCAATTTCCCCTGAAAAACCGCCATTTCCTCAAAAAACCCTACTATTTCTCTCAAAAAACCGAAACTTCCCGCCAAAACAACACAATTTCCCCTAAAAACCCACTATTTCTCTCAAATAATCCACTATTTCCCTCTGAAATCCACAATTTCCCTTGGAAACAACACAA
>NW_009735222.1:0-1030 GCF_000703405.1 Apaloderma vittatum | reverse complement strand
TCAGGCAAAAACTGCTCCGAGCTGACGGCACTGCGCTCCCAGAACCGATGGAGAGGGGGCAAAAGAAAAATGAAACCAGCTCCTCTGTATTTGCCTTGAAATATCCCACCCGTGAAAGGGTTTAACCGTGTGCTGCTTATCAACATCCCGGCCAGTCCAGTCATTTCAACGTGATTTAAACATAAACTCCAAAATCAAGCCCCCAGCACCGAGCAGGAACGGGTGATTGATGCTGCCCACACGATTTTGGGCTTTGCTGAAGTGAGTTATTGGTGGCCTCTCCACACTCGTACGCGCTCCTCATTTCTGAGCCAGATGTGAAAGCAATTAGCACAACGGGAACACTATCTTTAAGGCCGTGGGGCTTTTTATAGGTCCGTGTTTATTTTTGGACCTACTTTCTTGAGGTGAATTTTGGCAGGCCGCTCAAGGGCTGGTTTATGTCATGACTGGCTATTGTTTAAAGTTTTTTATTGCTTTGGCAAGGGCTTGAGTTGGAAAGGGGAGGGGAGAGTTACTGTAATTTTTTTTTTCTCTGTCATCGTATTCAGGCTACTCTTTCACAGACAGCGAAAAGATCACAACGTCTGCAGAGCTGACAGGCACGACCTCAGCTTCTGCCTCCTCAGGAAATAGCAGGGCTGAATGCCGTCCCGGTGTGGAAATGCCCAGAAAGCTGCCTGGAAAAAAAAACCAAAACACCAAAAAACCAGCCTTCATGGAAATTGCTTTTAAAAGGAAAGAAAGAAAACAAAAGAGAAATTAAAAATCTCACTTTTCAGCTCCCCTCATGACATTGCCAGGGTGCTCTTTCCATGGCCATAGAAACAGTCGTGCCCATAAATTTTTGCAGAGGGCCACGTCTGCACCGTCCCGTGGCACAAACCATCACTCGTCTTCTGCTCCAGGAGGACACAACTAGAGAGGAGCCTTTGTTGCAGAAAATCCCCTGGGCTGTAGGGCTTGCCTACATGGGGAAACAAAATTGGATAATCCCAGCAGACCAGCTGCCCCTGAGACAGCTGGAGGC
>NW_009735221.1:0-1209 GCF_000703405.1 Apaloderma vittatum | reverse complement strand
TGATTCATAAAATAACCATGCATGTAATCAGGCTATGGTAGAGATTTTTGAAGAGGCTATTGGAGGTTTTAAGTATTTCTTTATAACAAATCCTTGGGGTTTAACTATAAATCTAGTACTTTGCTGAAAGCCGTGAATTTTAATCTTATTGCCAACCTTCACCATCTGTCATTAAAAATGTACTTCACAGAAGCTCATCTGTGCAAATAGTTCAGCTGTGGTTACAGGGAGGCATTTGGGATCCATGTTGCTCTCCAATTCACTGATGGAGGGTGTCCTGACTTTGGTCAGAAGAAGAGGGGCAAAGCTTGCTGCTTTCTACAGGCACATCCCAAAGACCCTCCTTCAAGTGGCTCTAAGTCAGTCTTGAAGTTATAGCTGTGAAAACTTCCACCATGGACTTTCATGGATTGTAACCGATATCCAGGATAGAATCATAGAATCATAGAATGCATTGGGCTCGAAGGTACCGTTAAAAGTCATCTTGTCCAATGCCCCTACAGTGAGCAGGAACATCATTAACTAGATCAGGTTGCTCAGAGCCCCATCCACCCTGAAATCTCACTCAGGCAACACAGGGCAGGCTGAAGGAGTATGGGCCAGCCCAAATGTACAGGTGGAAATGGAAGAAGGTTACAGGACCCCAAGCGACAGCCCCTTGGAAAGGGTCTGGACTTCTTCGAGAGACTTGTGGTTTTTTTCACCAACGAACAATTTTGCATTTTAGCATTTATCTAGGTGATTACAATACTCCTGCCTTGTGCCTCGGAATTTAATTATGCTTTCAAACTTCCTTGCAATCATTTTAATTAATTCATTACATGTTTCAGATATTCAAAGAACATGTCTGTTGGAATAGGCAAAATGGAGCCAGGGTACTGGGAGGGGAGAAGGAGTTTAGGGAATGTCTTCTGTGAACTCTGCCAGGCTACTTGAGTGTAAGGCCAGAAAATGAGCTCTGGTTCCTTTTATTTACTTTCAGAAATGTGGTCACTGAGTCCAAAATAGTCATTCTCAGTGCCTCCCTAGAGCTGGGACCTGGGAATTGGGCTGTTTGCACGCAGTTCCACCATGAATGTCTCATGTAGATTTTGGACAACATGCTCGAATGCTTGAATACTTCATTTCGGCGGCAGTTCAGCGTGCAGGGCATTTTTTCAACTTTGAGAAGTGTTCAACTTTGGGTGTCAATGTGCATTTTTAAAAGCT
>NW_009735220.1:0-867 GCF_000703405.1 Apaloderma vittatum | reverse complement strand
CCCCAAAGTGACCCCAACTCTTCTTCCAATCATCTGTGAAGTGTGGCCACCTCTCATGTCGATCCCCCTTAACCACCTGTGAAATCTGGTGCTGGAATGGCAGAGTATTCACAGCAGACACGTCTTCTCTAAGGCCTTCTTCTGCCTGCTCTAGGCAGATGTGGCCAGCACCTGCAGGTCAATTTTCAAAAAACAAAGCAGCCTTGAGTCCAGTTTATTTGGGGTCTGGTTTTGATGCTGCTGAAGCTGAGCTACCGCTCAAGGGCCTTGAGAGCAGCTCTTCCACCTTCAGACCGAGCCTGCCCTCTTGTCCTGGGGCCCGGGTTTGGTTTTTTTTCCATTCTTAGGCATCCCTCTGATCTTCCTTGACTCCCCCTTTCTCTGCCCTTGTCTCCTTCCAAACCAGGAACCTACCCCTGGGTGTTTCCCCCCTCTTGCTCCCAGGTTTGCCCCATTTGTGACCAGACGCAGTGTTCCTGGTGCTGTTAGCCAGGTCACCTGACTAATTGGCTGTTAGATCCCCACTGACCAGCTGACTGTTGGATCTCCATTGACTTTGAGCTTGGACATGTGGTGTAGATTTTGGAGACCTGAACTAGAATACTTTCTAGCAGATATGGCAGAGAACATGTCAGAGATTCAACCTTTTCAGAGCACTGGTTGGAGACTAGATGGGACACCCTCAGACAGATCAAATGGCACTGTACATCTCCATTTAGGCATTTGAATCCATTTTTTGACCCCCATGGAGATGCCTCCATTGGTGAAATCTGGATTTATGCATGCTGATCTGGAGCCACATCCGAGGCACCTCGTCAAGCTAATTGTCCAGACTGTGTAGCCAGTCAATGGAGGCAGACAGGCAAT
>NW_009735219.1:2383-4192 GCF_000703405.1 Apaloderma vittatum | reverse complement strand
AGGGAGAGACCGGCGGGCTGGGAAAGGCGATATGGGGGCTCCTTGCGGGGTGTCAATCCCTGTCATGCAGAAACTCCTCCAGGATCATGCCCGTGGGGAGGCACCCAGGACCCCTGGCTGTCCCACTACAATCCTCATGCTGCAGTTGGTGCTGGGCAACCCAGCTCAGCCCACTGAGGAGGTTGGAGGGTTTTAGGTTAGAGGGCTTGTCTTTGTTTGCAAATGCTCCAGCTCCTGGCCAAAAAGAAGGGCAGATGGTCTCTGAGATACAGGACGGAAGGGATTGCTCTCTCTTTCCTTCGCCGTGACTCACAGCTGCCAACATCTGCCCCAGCGCGAGCAGGGAAGGGGGTGACGGGGGGGAAAACATCCTGGGGTGGGAGAATGGGGCTGATCCTGAGGGGTGGGATGCAGGGAGGATGTTACCAGGGTGAAAAGCAAGCCCAGAAATAGCAAACGCAGTTACACAAGGCACCGGTTGCCATGGGATCTTCACAACCAAAAATGACGGGGCTCTGGCAAATACAAGAACGGGCCCTTTCATGTGTTTCTATGGGAAGTCAGCGCCTCACTGCAGCCTCCCGGGCTGGAGCCTTTCCCAGGGCAGGAAGGATTCGGGGACACCAGTTGCGGCACAGGGTCCAGACGGGCAGCAGAGAGACCCCCGGTAAAGTCCTGAGCTGCCCCTTCCTCTGGTCAGGGATGCTTTTTCCTCGTGCAAATGTCAGAGTCACCCGGCACCAACTTGGTGGCCAGCCTGAGTGACGGCGCAGCCACGAGCGGGTTTGGCAGCGACCAACTTCTGCTTGGGCAAAGGACGGGGAAGGTCCTCTTGGCCACAACGCAGCCTCACTCTTCCTCCTGCCTGCCCAGCCCCAGCCAGCCCTTGTCCCTCACAGAAATCCCCCAACACGAAGCTCAGCATCGTTTCCTTCTTGCTCAGCCCCTTCACCCTGTCCTCTCATGGGCTGTGCAGTCAGAGCATCACTTGCCCCATGGACCAGACCAGTAGCCACGTCCTGGAGGATCAGGAGAACCAAACCATGTGGACACAGCACCAGGGCAGAGACAGACCCCAGGCACTAACATGTGGCTACTATTTTTAGCCAAGGGCTACTTGCAAGGGCCATTCCTGTGCCAGAGCTGCTGCGGTGGCACCTGCCCCCGCCCGGCCCTGCCTACAGCACAGCCTGGCCCTGCACTCTCCCTGCTGGAATTCTGTCCCTGGAGAGATCTAATTAGCTAATTCCTTTGCTATTTATAAATCAATATGGAAATCCCTCTGCTTTATTCCTAGCGCTGTTGGTTGCCCTGCCTGGGCCCCCGTTAACTCGGTTAAAATCCTCGAGCAGATGATCAGAGGCTTGTGAATGGCTCTGGGTACCTGAATAAATAATTGCGTTAATTCTTCGTTAAGGGGTGGGGGAACACGGTGGGCAGCAGGAGCAGGGCAAGGAGCCCCTCCTGCCCCACTCCACCCCCTCCTGGTGCAGGGGCTGAGCTTGCTGCTCTGCCTTGCAGCCAGTCAGCGCTTAACACCTAATAAATTAATAATCAGCGTGCAGTTTAAGTAGGTCTGGAAAGCGGAAAATAACATCCGCGAAGATCTTGCGTCCCCGAGGCGTTTTAGGCAGGAGCGGCGCACGGAGAGGCAGACAGATTTGTCTGCCTGTCCATCTGCCGGAGGAGCCGACAGACCCGTAATCTGTCCGTCTGCCCCGCACCCTGCAAATCCCCGTCACTTCCCGAGTTCCCTGCCTGATGTCCAGGGACGGAGGAGCTTGATCCATGGCTGAGACACCGGTGGAG
>NW_009735219.1:1587-2245 GCF_000703405.1 Apaloderma vittatum | reverse complement strand
CCTGGTGTAACCACTCCTGCCCCGGTACCTGTACCCACACCCACGCTCTGCAGCCCCAACACCCCCTGCTCCAAACCACCGACAGCCCGTGATCTGTGCCACCGACACTCCTTGCGACACGCAGAAGAGGAAAACAGCCTCTTCCCAGGTTGAGAGCTGGAACAACCAGCCGTGAGTCTGCCCGGGGGGGGACTCAGGATCACCCCACAGAGCACTGGGGCTCCATTTCCCGCGGCCACACTGAGCACCTCTCCGGCGCCGGCTGAGCCCTCCTGGTGCTGCTGCCGGGGGCACGGGCAGGACAGCCATCTGCAGCAGAGCCAGGCCTTGGGAAGAGGAGGCACGCTCGGGAATCCACTGGGGAATGTGTCTATTTATAAACACATCCTTTACGCAGCGCTGCAGAAGAGGGTTTTCAAGAAAAGCCGGGATCAAGAGAGCTGTGGCAACTGGGGATTCCACAGAGATGAAAGCCGCTAGAAAACCGCGTGCGAGGCTTCTTGCTTTGCTTCTGATGGTGGCGAGGGGCTGCACCACCCCCCCCTCAGCAGGTCTGCATCTTGACCTGTCTAATCATGCTAAAGTTTGCCCTTTAGAGCCATCACATCTGCCGCCCGTCACTCCAGCACTGCCCGCCCGATCGCTGTGGCAGGGGAGC
>NW_009735219.1:621-1268 GCF_000703405.1 Apaloderma vittatum | reverse complement strand
CTGCCAGCTTGCAGTACCTGCACATGGGTGGGCGGTGGCTGTTGTCGCTCACCTTAGTGGTTCTCCTGGGGCTTTGGTACCAGGGGACGGGAGCATCTCGTGGCTGTTGCACAGATGGATGGTCTCAGACATGCACTGCAAAAGCTGGTGCTCGCTTGGGTTTGCTCAGCACAGCCAAAATGTGGGACTGGGATGGGATGGGATTGGATGGGATGGGATGGGATGGGATGGGACAGAAGCATGGAAAATCTGCGTTCCTGCAGAGAAGAACCAGGACAAAATGAACCTCAGCAGAAAGACAGAAAATCACTCCTGGAAGAGCTTAGGGCTGGCACGGGTGCTACCTGATGCCAGACGGCTGCTGTGGCCGAGGGAAGGGCTCACCAGGCGTGGCTCCTCAGTCGTGGCTCTGCCAGGTTTTGGTCCCCAGCAGGTAACTGTGGGGATACTGGAGCTCACACTCGGGAACAAGTGGCAGAAGGGAAAACGCATTTATTGACTCATACATTTGCTTGGACTGTTTGTCCTCCCAAAGCAAACAGCCTCTCTACGCTCTGAAAAGTGCGTGCTTCAAAACAGGATCCATCCTCCGCGGCTCCTTTGCAGCCCTGACGGCTGCTCCGGCAACATCCCCACTCCAGGACGGG
>NW_009735219.1:0-215 GCF_000703405.1 Apaloderma vittatum | reverse complement strand
TGGCCAAGGAGAGCCGGTGGCTTGGACAGGCACAAAAGGATCTTGATTTTGGAAGCCCCTTGCCCTGTAAAATCAGCTGTGCCGGGGTGCTCCACAGCTGCTGCTGGTGACCCTGAGAGCATGGGGAAGCTGCAGGCCCTCGGCCAGCGTGAGCGTCCGTGTCAGCTTAGTTCCATTTTCTTTCTGAGCTCGCCTATTCCAGGAAAGCCGAAAGG
>NW_009735218.1:0-3917 GCF_000703405.1 Apaloderma vittatum | reverse complement strand
AACCCAGTCCTCCTCAACCAGGGTAAACTCCACCTTTATCCTCACTTCCTCTGGGGCCTCAGGGGACTGAGGCACCTGAGGACAGTCTCCAGCAGTGTAGACAGAGGCAAAGAAGGCATTCAGCAACTCTGCTTTCTTTCTGTCCTCTGTCTCCAGGGCACCCACCTCATTCACCAGAGGGCCTACATTGCCTCTAGTGTTAGTTTTGTCGGCAATGTATTTGAAGAAGCCCTTTCTGTTGTCCTCGACCTCCCTCGCAAGTTTTAATTCCAAGGAAGCCTTAGCTTTTCTAATTGCCTCCCTACATTCTCTGACAGCAGTCCTATACTCCACCCAAGTGGCCAGCCCCTCCTTCCACAAATTATATACCCTCCCCTTCCACCTGAGTCTGCCCAGAAGATCCCTGGTTAACCATGCAGGTCTCCTGGATTTCTTTCTTGATTTCCTACCTGTTGGGATGCACTGAGCCTGAGCCTGGAAGAAGTGGTCCTTGAATACTGACCAACTTTCTTGGGCCCCTTTACCTTCCAGTTCCCTGTTCCGTGGGGTTTCCCCTAGCAATTGCTTGAAATTTGCTGTGGGATGTAGTGAGGTAGCAAGGCCGAACCCCGCCCAAGCAAAGGAAAACAAATTAGCCTTAACAGAATGGTCAGGGAAGACACTTACAGGCATAAATACTTATTGTTGAAGTTTGAACCTGAAAAAAACACAGACAAATTTGAAGCTGTCTACTTCACTCTGAAAGTGACATTATAATAAGATAAGCAAAATCAATGTCATTAAAAAACCCTCAGGATTTGTAAGCCAATCTCATGACTTTTCTGGAAGTGATACACTCCTCCTTAGCAGCTCTCTTTGGCACTGGTGAAAGGAGCGAGAAGGACTGAACTGCTCATCTCAGTAGTCTGCTGCTCTCAGTGAGCAGTGTGTGACTGTGGCATGGTCTAAAAACATCATTCATCGATGACTAACATAGTCGTCAGATCACTAAAACAGAATTTACATACTACAAAGCATTTAAAGTTCATGAAAAAGTTCTTCGTGCCTTCTGCGTACATGCCTGTTCTACCTACCACTGCTGGTCTTCATCTTTTCACTGAGCTTATAGATGAGATCAGAAATGAAGGCTAACTAACTTTTCCAAGTCCAGAGCTGCAGCGTCAATTAGAGACCCAGGTAACAGTGAAAGAGGCAGCAACAATCTTCTGCATTCTCAGATCACTAGAAGGGTGAGTACTGGATCTGGCTGGGATGACGTTAACTTTCTTCAAGTCAGCCTGTATGGTGCTATGTTTCGGATTTGTGGCTAAAATAGCGTTGATAACACACTCATCTTTTGGCTAGTGCTCAACAGTGCTTGCGCAGCACCAAGGCCCTCTCTTTTCCCTATTCTGGTCCTCATCTTCTCTCCAGGGGCTGGAGCACCTCTGCTACGAGGACAGGCTGAGGGAACTGGGATTGTTCAGCCTGGGGAAGAGAAGACTTCGGAGGGACCTAATAGCTGCCTTCCAATACCTGAAGGGAACCTACAGGAAGGCTGGGGAGGGACTTTTTACAAGAGTGTCCACTGATAGGACAAGGGGAAATGGGTTTAAGTTGAAGGAGAACAGATTTAGATTGGATCTTAGAAAAAAAATCTGCACTACGAGGGTAGCAAGACTTTGGAATAAATTGCCCAGAGACGTTGGGGCTGCCCCCTCCCTGGAGGTGTTCAAGGCCAGATTGGGTGGGGCCTTGAGTAGCCTGATCTAGTTGAGAGGTGTCCCTGCCCATGACAGGGAGGTTGGATTGAATGATTTCTAAAATCTCTTCCAACTTAGGCCATTCCATGATTCTATGACTCCTGCAGCAAGTAGGCTGGGGGTGAGCAAGAAGCTGGAAGGGGACACAGCTGGAGCAGTTGATCCAAAGTGGCCAGAAGGATAGTCCATACCATATAATTTGATGCTCAGCCAGAAAAACTGTCCTAAAGGAAGAAGGAAGTTGGGGATTTTGGCTTCCAAGATGACTATTGCTCAGAGACTGGCTGGGCATCAATCTCCTTGTAGAAGCTGGTGAGTGATTTCATTTGCATCACTAATATATGTATTTTGTCTATTTCCTTCACTTTTTAAGCTGTCTTTATTTCATCTGTCAGAAGTTTTCTTGCTTTGTTTGTTCTCTCTCCTCCTGGAGGAGGGAGGAGGAGTGAGCAAGTGGTTGTGTGGGTGCTTGGCTGCTGGCCAGGGTCAACCCACTACACTAGGATTTTATTCCAGCCTTGAAAAACTTTTATCAAGGTGGAAGGAATTTGTTATGCTTTGTTATGCTCCTCGCCCCTCTTCTCAGCCAACACTCTTCCCTATGCCCACTCTCTATTTTATGAAGAGTTTATGCAGACTTATGGCAACCTCATAGATTTTATACCTAATAAAACCTTTCTGCATAAAGGATTTTGGTAAATACAAGGCTCAGGGGGATCTTGTTAATGTATACCTGAAGGGAAGATGTAAAGCAAATGGAGCCAGACTCTTCTTAGTGGTGCCCAGAGAATGGACAGGAGTCAATGAGCACAAACTGAAATATAGGAAGTTCCCTCTGAACACAAACTCCCCATTTTTATTTTTTTTTTATTATGAGAGCCATTGAACATTGGAATAGGTTGTCCAGAGAGGCTGTGGAGTGTCCATACTTGGTGATATTCAAAACCTGGCTGCGTATGGTCCAGGGCAACAGGCTTTAAGTGATGGCTCTGCTTGGAGTAAGGAGGTTTGACTAGATGATACCCAGAGGTGTCTTCCACCCTCATCTACTCCATGATTTTGTGATTTGCTGTTTGTTTCATCTTGTAATCATTTTGGGAAGAAAATATGGATCTTTGGTTTCCATTTAGTTTTGCATCCAACTATCCAAGGCACACAAACCTACAAACATAGGTTGACAAAACTTGTAAGAGACTCATGCATGCTTCTGTGCAGCTGGATTTCATGTTGCTTTACTCAGTTCTGGTCCCTTTTCTCCTCTCCCAAATGGTGACCTGTAACAATATTACAATACATCATATCAACAACTACCGTAACTGGCAAAATCCACCTCCTGGCCTGACTTGTGTTCAGTCATTTCCTTCCACTCCTCAGGAGGTGCTTTAACTCTGTCTTCATGACTGGCATCAGTAGGGATCTTCTACCACCTTGTACATCCAGTAGTTCGATGTAGTTGTCTTGAGCCTGGATACAAGGAATGAAATGAAGCTCTTTGGCCAGGAGCACTCCAGGCTCCTGTCAGTGTCTAGAAGTATTTTCTGTTGTCTGTAAGATGGTGTCTGGTCCCAACAGAGCTGGGTCAGCTGCAGCATCTAGTCAGCTGCTGAACATATGCCTGTCCATGGAGAGTGGTGAGTAAATTCCTTGCTTTGCTTTTCTTGTGTGTGTGGCTTTTGCTTTATCTATTAAATGGTCTTTGAATCAACCCATGTCTTTTCACTTTTACTCTTCTGATTCTTTCTCCTATCTCACTGGTGGCAGGGGAGAGTGACTGACTTTCTCCCCATGAATGAATTTTCTGATCCTCCACATGGATAATTCCAGATAATTCTCAACCCTGAGCACACACTACAGCTTCTCAATGCTTTGCATTTCACATTCAAGTGTGGTCACGCTGCTGCTTTTGTCTTTTCTAAGCTTTCCTCAGTCATCTGGCATTGTGACCCCACACCACCAGTGATGCACCTTGTTCTGCCCATGTTTCATGCACAGAAATAGCTCCTAGCTTGTCATCTTCACACTACCAGCACTGTCCTGTACAATTCTAACAGGCAGCCCAGTGAAAGTGGATGAGGTACCAGGCTGTCTATTGGTTGTGAAGTGCACAGGATGGTGCATCCCAGCCCACAGTTTTAGGTAGATGACATAGAATCATAGAATTATAGAACAATTCAG